>NW_027070006.1:157923-185672 GCF_002906115.3 Quercus suber | reverse complement strand
ACCCCAACCAAAAAAAAGAGAAAAGAAATATTATCCACTTAATCTACTAATGTAATTGAGATGATATTAATACGAATTGTTCTTTATGCTACTCTTGAGAGTGTATTTTTTTTTTAAATAAATAAATAAAAGGGGGGGGGGTTACTTTTGAGTTTGCCTCTAGAATAATGGCAGTGAGTGAGACGTCTTCTGGTACCTTAACTGTCACCATGCAAAGATTTTAAACAGGTGTACCACGTGATGATTTCAGAAGTATAAATGCAGTTAAGTTGGCCTTGCAATTGCCTAGGAGATTAACTAATGAGCTTAACCCATTGTATAGGTTGAAGTCATTTTGACAATGTTGAACCTGATTTTTTAAAGGACTTTCCATCTGCTCCAGAAGACTTTATACATTGCTTTTAAAGGGGTTCAGAATCATTTTTTTTTTGCCTCCTTTTCTACATGTCCTGAAAACTCGTCACATATGATTTAAAAATACCCTCTGACTTTGGTCTTAATTGGGATCTTGCAGTTTGTGACAAGTTTCTGTATTATTTAGTGACTTATGTTTTTACTTAATTCAACCTCATATGGGGATAAAAGTTCCTTTTTTCTAAGAATTTTTATAGTTTCTTCTTATGTGGTCATTTTTTTTGATAGGTAATAAGAATAATATTGATCAAGATGAAGAAAAATATAGAATGAAAATACAAGGTGTTCATGATGGTGAACACAAGAAAAAACAATAACCAACAACAAAGAAAATATCATTATATATATATTGGAACAAAAGTTGCTTCCAGATAGTCTTTGTTTTACATTTTCCTCCTTATCTGACAGTGTATGCCTTGATAGGAAAATATGGAGACGCATTTAAAGGAGAAGACCAATCAGGCTGATATAGTATGCTGCTTGCAGCATTTACAGGTTTCATATATGTTTTCCCCTCTCTCTCATGTGCACACATGCATGCTTGCACACACACACACACAAACAGTCCTGTATCTCCCTTCAGAGTATCAGGTTCCAAATCTGAAAAGCATTTCTACTTGCAGTTTTGCTTTGAAACCGAGGAGAGAGCAAGGAAACTTCTACAAAATGTGTCATGTTTGCTGAAACCGGGGGGTTATTTTTTCGGTATTACTCCTGACTCATCTACAATATGGTATGAAATAGTGATTGTTAAGACCTGTTGTTTATGGAGTTGCTTAGTTGATTGCATTGGATTTACTTTGTATACTTGTTTTGTTTGTATGTATTTAAAGAAATCAGTTCAAAAGTTTGAGCTAATTAGTGCTTTCAGTATTTGATTGCAATTTGGTGATTTAATTAATTGTTGATCCATATTGGTGGCTTCTCTTGGTACTAAAACTAAGATAACAGGGCCCTCATCCATATGCTGCTCTCCATCTCTCTCAGTTGATTTGGTAGACTTTTATCCTTTTGCCCTGCTTGATCTAATAGAAAGATCTTGCATTGTGATCAGATTCTAAATTCTTTAGATTACTCAGGGTTATAATTCACCTTCCACCTTCCACCATCAAGTATTAATATTTGTTAGTGATTCTTTGTCCCTGCTAGTTTCCATAGGGCCAAGGTTGATGCTTTAACAAAAACATGGGGAACTTAAGTTGATTTCAGTTTCCCTTGAGTGACAGTCATGTTAAATTTGAATTAAAAATTCATTTTAGATTACCAATGGTTGTGCTTCCATATTATTTAACATATCAGGTATAAAGACAGCGTTAAGGTCAAGCAACTCAAGTCTAAGAATGTCAACCATATACTTCTTTGAATAAAAACAAAGCTTTCTTTGCAGTTGTTAAGAGCATCTCTGTCTGGGTGTTAATTCCATCATTTACGTTGTTTGTTTTCTCCAGCTCTCTTCTAGCTTTCAGCCCATGTTTCAATGATATTTTCTTCTATTCATGACGTTGCTTGATCTTTGATCTTTGTGATCAATGCTGCATGAGATCTTTCTTCTCAGAAAAGGAGTGCCATACTATAGATATTAACATTTTGGCCATACAGGGCAAAGTACCAAAAGAATGTTGAAGCATACCACAACAAAGTCAGCAGCATGAAGCCAAACATTGTTCCCAATTGCATTCGATCAGAAAGCTACATGATCACGTTTGAAGTTGAGGAAGAAAAGTATGTATGAATTTTCAATAAGAAGCGTGTTTCCTTGTTCTATATTTTCATTCTAATTCAATTGAATAAAGTGTATATTTCCAGGTTCCCATTATTTGGAAAGAAATATCAGCTGAAATTTGCTAGTGATCCATCTGCTGAAACCCATTGCCTGGTTCATTTCCCAAGTTTCATCAGGTTCATTTATATTCTATCTTATATTTTGGTTCTAGACTTTGTTCAATGCTATAAACTGCCATAAATCCATTCTGCCTCCAAAGTGATGGCAGATTAGCGAGAATTAAAGTTTTTAACTGCGGTTGGAATAGAAATGATAATGTTTAAAATTGCACAGAGTGCTAATTATGGCCCACACTGGATTGCCAGCGTATCACACTATGTTTTTGGTTCAATGACCTCAAGTTTAGCTCTTTTGTTTGGCATTCTCATAAGTTTTTTGGGTTGGTAGTAATGGAATGGTTTTATAGTTTTAAAGTGCTCTCTAGCTTAGATGTTGGCTTTGGAATGTTGTAACAATTAACTTCTCTGATATGACTCAGGTTGGCAAGGGAAGCTGGTCTTGAGTATGTCGAGATTCAAAACTTAACTGAATTTTATGATGATAACAGGTTTGTGAATTTATGCTTTCTTCTTTAATGCCTTAACAAAGTTCTGAAATGAATTAATTATTAAAATCTTAAAAGTCCAAACAATCCCCGGGGCTCTGCTTTTGATTTTATGTGATGTATTTGCTTGTGATTAACATTGTTTGATTTAGTGAGGCTGATAATTCATTCTCCATATTTGGTGTTGCCAAAAGAGCCCAATTTGCAGGCACATGAGTTCTAATATATATATATATATATATATAATATGAATTTTACTAATGTATGTCACTTAGGGCATACATTAAAAAACTATTTAAGGAAATTTTTTTATGAAAAAAATCAAAAAGTTATAAAAATTTTTTGAGCTTTTTCAAATTTATATAAACAATTTTCAAAAATGGATGGTTAATCGGACTTATATAATATCTAAAAGTTGTAGCATAACATTTTTTGTTGTTACACTCTTGTTGAGTCACTTTGTTCTAGTTCGGTTCAATTTAGTCCATTCCATTCTCTTTTATCCCCTTCAATGAAAGCTGAAACGTTTTGCATCTAGATTCCAGACTCCTCATATGCTCAACAACACAATTGCCTAACGTTTCCACATTAAATTCAAATCACTATTAATTTGGCCATTTTCCTAGTCTATTTCTTTATTTTTTTTTTGTCTTTTCCTCTCTCGGAAATTAAAATTTGCTGATTGAATTCAACCAAGAATCATTCTCACATTTCTTTTTCTTAGCAACATTTAACGCTTTCCCATCTATTGAACTTTCCAATTTAACTCAATGTTACTACTTTCTTCCCTTCTTTTATCTAAAGTGCAACTGGCTTTTCCACCTTGAAATTTTTACAGCTTTCAACCTTTAATTTTATGAGCTAAGCTTGCAATGGTTGAGAAGAATACACGAACAAAACCGATTTGAACATAACCAACGCGGTGAGAGGTGACGTGTTGAGGTCCATCAAAGGTGTTGAGGTTTCAACGGAGAGGGGCCAATCTATATAAATTCTTATTTTTCAATCCATATTTTTCCCACACAAGAAGGTGATTACTCTCTCTCTCTCTCTCTCTCTCTCTCTCTCTCTCTCTCTTCCTTTTGGTGGATTTATAATTCTTCCTTGCAATTCTTAATCAAGCCCAGATCACTTGAGTATATGCCGAATGTGGGACTTAACACACACACACACACACACACACACACTTAATCAATATTCAATCCAATCAAATTTTTGGGGTGTCACAATCTACCGTAATTAAATCCCTAACATCAACGTTAGGTCCCATATTGTGGGGTAGTGTCGGTGGGCACACATGAAGTTACAAGTTGTATTTGATACCATTTTGTAATGACTCAAGAAAAATCGCTAGCCACATCTGCACAATAACTCAAAGGCAATGGTCTAGTCACAATTGAGACTCTTTGGAGTTGTTAATAAAAGCCAAATCTATCCACTATATACCCAATGTGGGACTTGACACACACTCACATTCAATCCATATTCAATCAATCTGGGGCATCACAATTGGTGTGAAAGAGCCAGATCCTAACTGTAGGGATTGGGTTTGAGCACTTCTTCTGTTGGATGAGTGAACTCAGGCCCAAATAGCCCAATACAATAAATTTATAGAAAATGAGTTTAAAAACTAGGCCTTAGTGAGGGATACAACAACTAGACATGGTTATGAGTGGATTGAATAATAAGGACGTGAACTAAAGTGTGAAATTCTATCCTCGGACCTTATCTGAGGAGCTTGTTGTTTTTATTATTTCTTCAGTGCTTGGTTACAAAAGATGATACAAATTGCTACCATATTCTATGTTTCTAATTCTCGATTCCCCATTTCCTGAAGGATTTCTTACACTATATATCCCCTTTCAGTTGATTTAGACCCTCAATTTGTTAATCATGCAGGTCACTACTCGAGTGCTTGTCCCATTAGCTGCCTTCTCAAACCTTCTGTGAGTTGTAGTGACCAAGACAGCACTATTCAGGGGTCATTTCCTCATTAATGCGGCCAGAATGTTGTAGGCGTTTAATGCGGAGATGACAGTTTCTCCTTAAATTGCTCCTCCACCGTGCTCCCATGGCTGACCCATTATACTTGTCCTTTTTCTTAGGATGCTCTAGGAGGCTGTCTTTGATGGCATGCCGCTCTTCCCTTCTATGGTCTCGGTTGGCCGAGGACAGGATTGTCCTCGGCAATGTTTCCTGGCAATTTGGACTTTCTACGTTTGTCCTCGGACATTTCTTCTTTCTCGGCGTGGGCCTTGGGTTTAGTATAAAATGAGTTGGGGTTGCCAAATTCTTTAACCCCACACTAACTAAGGGGGAGATCTTGAGCATTTAGTTTTGGCCCTCCTATTCAGTTGTTTTTAGTTTATTTATCACTTGTAAATTTATATTCTCAATTCATTGAATCAATCACTTCTAAACAACGATTCCAGGCACCGAGCTCCTGGCCGGAGCTGTGGGACCCAAATTCTCGATCTTAACCGTGGCGGAGGAGCTCAGATTCTCCGTCTTGATCTTCATGTTTCGAGCGGAGCCGAACCGGAGCCTCCACCTGCGTTGGCGACGTCGAGGCGAGCTTTGGTGAAGGTGCGAATGGAGGAGTCGTCCTCATCGGAGTTTCAGCGTTTGTGGCTTCGGGGGCTTCATTGTCGGAATCAATGTGGGCGATGGGGCTTGGGGTGGGTCGGCGGAACAGATCGGCGATGAGGGAGTTGGCCGGCAAGCTGAGGGATGAGAGAGATGAGGGAGCTAGCCGGCAAGCAAGAGAGAAAAAAAATTTGAGGAAGAAAGAAGACAGAGGAGAAGCCATAGAGAGAGAGAGAGAGAGAGAGAGAGAGAGAGAGAGAGAATAGGAAATATATATTTAATGAGAGAGGAGAGAGAATTGTAATAAAAAAGTTTTTTTTTTTTTTTTACCTGTGTGCTACAGTGCACATCTAAAGATAGATGTGCACTGTAGTTGAGGAGCTAAATCTTTCAGATTTAGCTCCACTGCTGCATGGTGTTTTTTGTGAATAAGAGCTAAAAAAATAGCATTATACCTTTATAACACCATTGCTGCGAATGCTCTAATAGAAATCCATCAAAATCCAAAGTGGCAATTTCCCATAAGGCCATAACCTCTCATTTGTCTCTCTCTCTAATCTATCTCTCCCTCTCACCATTTCTACCAAGCCCGTCCATCACTCCATCTCTCTGCAACATATCAATTAGCAATAGTTCAAACTTCAAACCAAAATACCTTCCTCCACCCTTCTCATGTTGCTTCTCTTACCTCCTCTCCAAATTTTATTTTACCCGCAGATTTGAAAGTTTCATTCACCAAATCTTATTTACAACAAATCTAAGATTTTCAAAATGAGGAAGAAAAATCGTTCATTCCCATCATTCACAACAACAAAGTAACTGCTGCACTAATGAGAGAGGCANAGCATTATACCTTTATAACACCATTGCTGCGAATGCTCTAATAGAAATCCATCAAAATCCAAAGTGGCAATTTCCCATAAGGCCATAACCTCTCATTTGTCTCTCTCTCTAATCTATCTCTCCCTCTCACCATTTCTACCAAGCCCGTCCATCACTCCATCTCTCTGCAACATATCAATTAGCAATAGTTCAAACTTCAAACCAAAATACCTTCCTCCACCCTTCTCATGTTGCTTCTCTTACCTCCTCTCCAAATTTTATTTTACCCGCAGATTTGAAAGTTTCATTCACCAAATCTTATTTACAACAAATCTAAGATTTTCAAAATGAGGAAGAAAAATCGTTCATTCCCATCATTCACAACAACAAAGTAACTGCTGCACTAATGAGAGAGGCCGAATGGGGAAGAAATCAAGAGGAACAAAGTCATTTTCTCTGTATTTTGCTAAACCGATTCAACCATACCAGTTTCCGGTTTTATAGTTGAACCAGCCGGTTTTTTATTATTTTCAGTTTTTAGCTATAATCGGACCAGATTGTAGGCTGGTTCCCGGTTGAACCGGTCAGACCAGCCGGTCTGGTCCGATTTTTAAAACCATGGTAATGGCTGAGAGAAGTAACCAAAGTGGGGTGGGTTTTATTTATTTATTTATTCATTATCTCTTTTCCTTTTTCGGTGAAGCTTAGAAAGTCTTGTAGCTATATGTGCGTCTTTTAAAGTTTTAACCATATTTGTGAACAAATATAGTAAGTTACCTTTAATATTTAAATGATATTTATTATATAAGTTGTGAAAAATTATTAACATTATAAAAATAATATATTCATCATTATTTATTTATATAATTTAAAAAATTATTAATTAAATTATTTATGACGTCACCTGTTCAACCATCGGTCGAACTTCAGTCGAACCAAAAAATCGATAATCAGTCTCTTTTCTGGCTCTTTCACCTTACCAGTTTTTAAAACTATGGGGTGTTTGTGGAATTTGTGATTGTGGTTGTGGTTTTTTTTTTTTTTTTTTTTTGTGTTGTGGTTGCCGAAGTAAAGTGGTGGTTGTGGCCGGTGGTGGTGGTACTGGTGGTGGTGGTTGTTGGGGTTGTGGTTGTGGCTGTGGTGATGGTAGAGGTGGTTGTGGTTGGTTTGTTGATTTTTTTTGGGGTAATGTGATATATTATTTTCTTGTAGGGGTGTATTATTTTATTGTAGGGGTGTATTATTTTATTGTGATATTTATATTATTTTATTGTGTTAAAAGCTAAAATAGAACCACTGCTGCAGTATGTGTGTAGGTAAAATAGATAAAGTAGCTTTTATTGATGCTAAATAGCTAAAATTATAAATGAACTGTTGCAAATGCTCTTAGAAAGTGAAAAGGCTAGGAGTCTTGGGACTTTGGAGAAGTAAATGCTATGTCATAAAAGTCAAAAAGTGGGTGGGTGTTAATTGTTAGTAATGGCCACGGTTTTAAAAACCGGTACAGTGAAAGAACTGAAAAATAAGCTAATTACCGGTTTTATGGTCGGACCAGGGTCCAACCAATGGTCGAACTGGTGACGTCATAAATAATTTAATTATTATTTATTTAAATTATATAAATAATTAATAATTTTTTTAATATACTAAAACTAACAAACCAATAGTAATAAATATGTTTCCTTTAAAATCGGCTCTTAAATTGTTTCTCACTGTTTTTATTTTAAATATATTTTGTATTTAAGAGTAATGATATATCACAACATTTTCACTATATTATTAAAAAATTTTAGGTAGCAGGTTATTACTAGTTATATAATTTGACTTCATCAATGACATCTTTTTTTTTTTTCCTCTCTCTCTTTGTGTGTTTGGGTAGAAGCTGAAAATAGGTGTAAGTGGTTTGAAGGAGAAATAGAAGTGTAAACTATTTTACACTTCAAGCCTTGATATTTTACAGTCAACAGAAATGGTTTTTCTGTTTGACTGAGTTTTCTAGCCAACCCAAACACTTCTCATGGTGTAAAATATTTTTCATATTTTTTTCACGCTCTAAACTAACACAATCTAAGACTCAAATATATACATGTAAAGTGCTCGGATATGTCAATACATAAGAAATATGACCCTTACCAAACCTTAATGGGGAGTATCATTTTTAGGTAGGTTCTTGGGGGGTAATTGCAAAATCCACTTTAAATTATAGGGAGGGTTTTCACTTTTCACTAAAAAATTGAAGAACTTGTAATTTACAACCTAAATTGGACAAAATTATCAAATTACACCCTACTCTGCAATTGACATTTTGACCCATAGCATGAAGGATGTGGGCTCTTGGGCTTTCATCATTTCCCTTTATTCCTTCATGGGCTCGGACAATGTGTTGGTAGAAGTCCCTGCCCATGCAATTCGCTGGGCTTCTGCCCCTGTTGTTTCTTTTACCTTTAAATATGCACATGGGCCTACTAGTGGCCATTCTTGTCATATGGGCCCACTAGGGTTTGTTACCTTTTTTCTTGGGCTTCTCCGCCCATTTTGCTTTGCTTTTATCTCTTAATGTGCCCATGAGCCTGCTAGCTGCCATTCTTTCCTTCCACTTCTCCAAGCCATTTTGCTTTGCCTTTACCTCTTAGTGTGTCCTTAGGTCTGCTGGTTGTGGCTTTGGCTTCACATTGCAGTCCTAGTTTTGTGCATTTTAGTATCATTTGATGCATAAAGTTATTTTTTATGCATAATTTTAAATTATAAAAATTTAAAATTTTGTAAAGTTTATACATTTTAAAATTTTGCAGGCATAAAGGATAACAGAAAAAAAAAAAAGAAGTAATGTTACGGTAAATTCTTTAAAATTCATATCTAATAAAAAATATATATTAAGTATGACATTATTTAAATTTATATTGGGTATAAATTGAACCGTTCTCAGCCATAAATTTTCTTTTACATCACTTTACACACTCTCTTTAGTACAATATCCACAATTATACTCGAAATTTGGACGTGATCATGTGATTGGGGTGAATTTATGCAAATAACCTCCTCCTACTTTTTATTTATTTTTATTTTTATGAATGTAGGAATGGACTTCTACTGGATCTGATTGGGTTCTCAACCGCTGTAACATACCAAGGGAACTAACTCGAAAGTAGTCTGCGAAAATCCAAGGGAAGCAAGGACTACTTTGATCCCGCGGTTATTTCTTTTGGTCCTTATCATCATGGCAAAAGAGAACTCCAGGAAATAGACACGATAAAAGGTGAGGCCATGCTTGAGTTTATTAAAGAATCTGGCAAATTGTTTCCGGAATTTTACTAACGTAACATGGATCACCTCACTAGAGCTTGTTACGTTGATAATCTTCCACGATTATCAAATAGCTCTAATAGCTCGTCCCACTTCTGATCTACCACCATGTCCAATAAATATGAAATGAAACAACCGTCTCGGAGCATAATCAATGCAAACGTATCATCACAATACTTTTCTTCTGAACAATCAACGTAACAAGCTCTAATGAGGTGATTCATGTTACGTACGTACCTTATAGTAAAATTCCAGAAACGATTTGCTCTTTAATAAACTTTAGCATGGCCTCATCTTTGATCGTGTCTATTTCCTGGAGTTCTCTTTTGCCATGATGATAAGGACCAAAAGAAATAACCGCGGGATCAAAGTAGTCCTCGCTTCCCTTGGAATCCACTTGCAAATACCTCAAAAAAGGAGCCCAATCTACTAGATTATTGTCCATCATATCGTTCCCTTAGTGAACTTAAAGTTAAGGGGATCCATTTCAAGTCTATAGATTTCTAGTCGTTTTTCGTTAAAAAAAGAAAATCATGTTCTGTTTTGGACATTGAATTCTTACCAGGCTTTTTCTATTCACAGCTTAAGCTTCCCACTTTGGCCCTCGGTCAGCTTTCAGTAATATTGTGGAACAACTTGATAGCCTTTGAATGGAGTCCTGCATGTAATACAGAAGCTGTTCTTACATCTTACATCTGTTTCCTGAGTGCACTCATTGCCAATCCTAACGATGTGAAAGAGCTGCGCTCAAAGCGTATACTTCTCAACATTGGAGGCAGTGATGAAGAGGTGTTTAAATTTTTCGAAGAGCTATCCACAAGCTCGATTGAAGATCCCTCAATTTACCGTAATATTAGAGAAGAAATTGAAAAGCACTGTAGGAGCAAATATTTTAGAAATATTTACAAATATTTTAGAAACCCATGGTCTGCTCTTGGTTTATTTGCTGCTATTGCTGTCGTCGTTTTAAGTTTTGTGCAGACTTACTTCACTATCTATCCTGGAAAAGATGAGTGCATGGAATCCATTTGTAGCTACCTCAAAAGACAGCAGATCAAAAATGTTTAGCATATACGACTGCCTCAAAATGGAAAGATGATATTAATAAAAGATGATTTTTTTTTATTTTTTATTTTTTTTATTTGTTGGGCTTCTAAAGACGCTTTGAATTTTACGCACTACGTCAATTTAAATTGTCATTGGACCTATTGTTTCTCAATTAATGGGGCACTTCTAGTTATAATTTGTAATAGTGTATTGGTGTTATTAAGTTCCATTTATGGCACTTCTAGTTACATCAACCTTTTTTAGTTTGTTATCTTAGTTTGTTATTAAGTTCCATTTATATTTTGGTTTGTTATTTTTCTGTCCATACATTTGCATCATTTCACAACATATTCATTCTGGATTTGTTTCTTGTGACAATCAATTTTTATTTTATTTTATTTTATTTTATTTTATTTATGCTTGTCGGTAGAAAGTAGAGAGCTATATGGGATTCATTGGATATGAATAGATCCCCCTTTAAATATTTTATCATACGATAGATTTCCAAGTGGCTATCGTGCCTTTGTGGCCCACAATTCCACAAAATAGTACGAAAATCAAAAGAAAATTAAAAGTATGGACGGAACTAGAAATCTTTCTTTTTTAGGGGACAATCTCTATTATCAAAATAAAATAGTATGAAAATCAAATCACAAAGTTATATAGACACACACATTGTACAAAGTTCTACGTGTGTTAGCTATTTACTTTAAAATTTGAGTGAATTTTTCATATTTTGCGAAAGATAACTAAATTACAGAAGTAAAGAGAAACTTTCAATTAAGTTTTTAGATTTTTTTTATAAAAAAAAAATACTATTTTTCATATAAAATTGAATGATTCATACAAATGAATTAGAGTAGGGCTTTTATAAAATTTGCATAACCTAGTCATTTTTCATATATCTTAGAAGTCAAACTTTCAAAAAAAATTTATTTTGGAAAAATAAAATATATAAGTAAAAGTTAGCGAAGCCTCCTTGTCTCATTGTAGATTTGTCCCTGATAAAAGTAAAGAGTTGTATATTACAAATTAATGTGTTATGAATCCCAAATTAATAATTCAAACATTCATTACTAGCTACTTGTTAGTTGTGTTACCACTGTTTAATTAATTTTTTCTCATTATTTTAAATTGCCAATTTGCTAATTAAGTTTTTAAATTTAATTTTTATTAACATATCTTTTACAAGTTGTCTAAAAATAATGGTCAATGATTTTTTTGACACGCTTATAACTTGGTAAAATAATTTAAGGCTTCAATTTGGTTGAATTTTTATTAATTCAATATTTAGAATCAGGAGGCATTCTCAAAGATGGGAAAATAAAAAAAATAAAAAAAATACACAATTTTTTTTATTAAAAAAATTAATAATCAATCTACAAGTTTATGACCACTTTGTATAATTTTGAGTAAGTAGTATCATTTTGTTTGTTTGATTTTTTTTTTTTATTTTTAAAATTTAAATTCACGTTCAGACCAAAAAAGTCATTTTGTTAACTTTAAAAGGGTCAGTCACATACGTCAAAAAGAGCCGTGACGTACAAAGCTTGAATCATTAGCCGTGATGTAACCAAGGACGGAGCTACAGCTTTGAACTATGGGTTGCTTTATTGGTGGTTGTGTACAACAGTTTTAACATTTCAACATTTGATTCTGCTACTACTTAGATGTTAAGATTTTTTTTTTTTTGTTGATAAAAACAAAATTATTTTTTATTATAATTTTTTAAATGACAGTGTTGTTTAATTTAAATAAAATTGGTTGATTGAGCCTTTTTTTTTTTTTTTTAAGTTTTACTATTAGTAATTTTTGTTGTTGAGCTATTTTTTTGGGCTTGTATATTTTGTTTTAGATTTTAGATCTATAAATTTTTTATAGTCACTAAAATGAGAAAAATACTAGCACTACAATTTTTTTTTATTATTATAATTATTGATGTAATAAGTGGTTACTAGTAAATAAAAAAATGATGTGAGTGGTGGGGTTCATGACTTCATGTGCGAACCAATAAAAATTTACTACCAAAACAATTTGTAAAAATGTTGTAAAAAAGTTTATGAGTATAGCATTACTCTTAAAAGAATCAATGATATTGTTTAGGGAAAAAAAATGTAATTTTATAGATCAAAATTGCTAAAATTAGTATACAAATATATATGATAATACTTTTTTTTTTAAAAAAATTTAGGGGGGGGGGGGGGGGGTGGGGGGCATTGCCCCCCAGTCCAAAGCTAGCTATGTCCCTAGATGTAACTGTGACCAATGTGATCTTAGGTTCTAGGTTGGGATTGTTCGTAAATAAAGGCCACACATTTTTCATGAGTAAATCTAGTGCAACACATTTTGGCACAACAAAAGACACAACTCGCCATGTGGCAAGTTATGGTTGGTGGAGGGGTGATGGTGGGTCTATATAGAAATACCTCTCCACCAACCATAACTCGCCAAATGGGTAAGTTGTGATATTTATTGTGTCAAAATGTGTAGCACAAGACTTATTCATTTTTCATTGATTTGCTCTCCCCTTCTCAGTTGCATGCATGACGTGAACATATCATTCTGTTTGTGTATAATAAAAAATTGTGTTGAATTTACATGATTAATGTAGCAAATATATAAATTTATATTGGCACGGTTCATTTTGTATTTTGTTGTTTATTATTTCTCAATGTATCTCAAGGATAAAGGAAGATAGTGGAGGATGGTTATTATGTGTGGAGAAAAAGAAAATAATTTAAAAAATTAAGAAAAATTGATATTTTAATTAAATGTATAGTAAAATATATAATAGATCATTTAATGTGAGATATTTTGAAAAGTGAGTATGTAAAATAGAAAAAGTGGGTTCTTATTCTAAATTAGACAAGAATTTTTGCACCAGCTAATACGAATACTCTAATTAGTAAGTTAGTATAATTTTATAATGTGTCAATTTTTTATTGGATAATATTAAACATGAATTTTACATTTTTTTTTACCAAATTCGAAGTCATAACTATAGTACAATTTTTGGTTTACTTCTCCGAGTCGATTTTATTTTTCATGTCAAGGCAAAATTTTAACCTCTCCAATACCTAAGCCCTATTCATCTCTCCAATACCCATTCATAAACGGATATCTTCACTTCATTGTTTATATTTTATATTTTAGAGTTAATTTGTGTACACCGTTAATTTAGATTTAATGTGACAATTTTTTTTTTGAGAAGAAAAAAAAGAAAAAGAAAAAGAATGTGATAAACAAAACTTAAGATGGAGAGGATCATCATTTTCCTTCTTGCCAAGGCTAATTCAACTACTCTACTCTTTTAAATAGTCACCTGATAAGTTTTTGGAAAAGTCTAAGGCACAAAATTTTTCACCAATTTTTTCACACCATATCTTTTATGTTTATGCTGTGACGACTGGTGAGAGAATCTAAAACCCAAAGGAGGTTAGTCAATGAGAAAGTGATTTTTCGGTGAAAAAAAAATAGGTGTGTAGCATAATTGTAAGTGTTTTTTCTTCAAGATTGTGAGCAAAAAGATATGTATTAGTATGATGTAACATACATATTCCAAAATGAAATTTTAACTTTTTGGAATATTTTAGAATGTATCAATTTATAAAATTTAAAAGGAGTTTGTGGGATATTATATTTTCTTATTATCTTGTAAATTTACATCCTTTAACGTTTAAAATATTTAATTATAGTTTCTAACGTTTGATGACATCATTTTGAGTTTTCCCATTCCATTTATTTATATTAAGGACGGGGAAATGAAATACCAACTTAACTAAAAATGACAAGATTTTTCCATTTAAGATTATGCCGTTGAACTTTGAAATCAATCAAGTTTCAATTCAAAAATGAAGTATTGTGTATAAAATTGTGCGTAACAAGTATTAGAGCCAAAACAATTTCCATCCGCTAATTATTGCACATTTGCATTAGCCACGTCATACTGGTCAAGCAATGTATCATTCAACCTGAAAGGTTCTTACTATGCGTAGACCATTACAGCAATTTCTTCATGTAAATTTTTTTAAAAATAAAAATATTTTTTTGTAATAAAAAAAAATATAAAATCTCTTTTCTAGAGTAGGACAAAATCTTACTTAATCTAAGGGATTTACTTCCGTCCGTACACTTCTAGAAATCCAAAGGTGGAGATTCTTCAAACCCATATTATAGCACAATATTGGTGGCTTTACCTATTACATTTGAATGCAGAAAATTGTTTATTATGTTGACTAGGGAGGGACAAAAAAAAATGACAAGTTTTTATTGTATTATGCTACGGTAGTCGGTTGCTTGGTTAGAAAATTTTAGCCACACACACGAACATTTGTTTGTATTGCATTTGCATGTGGAGTTAACAAAATTAATTTGGTTAGCTTTCTAGAAAGGCAATTTAGTATAATTTCAATGCAACAAACGAAGATACTTGAATCCAATATGGATACACAAGGCCCCTTCACCGTTCAAATACTTGCAAAATCATATGTTTTTTCAAACAAAATGTTTGTCAGCTTATGCCTGATGATTATCATTATCGAGTAACTTGAGTTATTTATGAGTACATTACTAAAATTTAGTTGATCATACATGCTTAACCTGCAAGGAATTTTTGACATAAGTGATGAAATAATCACATGCTTGAAGAGTTCTTTTAGGGGAAAAAAAAATTACAAACATAACAAATTTCACAATTTTTTTCCACAATATAACTTATAATATTATTAAATTCGTCTGGTTTATCATTTATTATGACAACGAAAATGAAAATAATGGTTTGGAGCAATTGTTTTATTAGTGACAATAATAATAATCACTTCCACTCTAATCTAGAATAAAACTTTCACTTTTCTTAAAATGCAAATTATTTACATTGAGATACTAAAAAAAGGCAATAAAATTTTTTTAAAAAAATCAATTATAAAAATTCCTAATTTCTTATTAAAAGAGGTGTGGATGACAATTTAGTTAGACAATAAAGTAGATCCAAATGTTGAACATTTTGATTCAATTTTTTGAACGTATGTTATGTTCAAGATCCAAATTCCCCTTTACACCCAAAAAATAGTTTTAAGAAGTAAGAATTTGGATCTTCTACTCAACCGCATTTTCTCTATTAAGTTTTCTTTTTTTTTTTGGATGAATAAAAATAAATCATTGAAGAAAAGAAAACCAAGAACAAACTGGGGACCCAAAAAAAAAAAAAAGACAGCCACCTCCCTCACCACGGCAGAAAAAGGAAAGGCATACCAGACTTTTCAAAGGCTCATTTAGCAAGCAAATGGGGTCCATTACAAGATTTGGGGGACCAAGAAAATAAATAAAATTCAAAGTCTATAGCTAATAAGAAACACAATAAGAAACAAAATAAGAAACACTCATCAACCACATCTGCATTCATATATCCAGTCAAAAGAATCAGATTTTTACAAAAGATCTTCCACACAAATGAGACAATCTCCTTCAATAAGAAGTTTTGGTCGTACTTCTTTCCTGATATTGAACATATCTACAACTTATGTCTATAGAAAACTCCTTAACAAAGAATATTAGCAGCTAAAAATGATACGTAACTTTAAAGATCGGGTATCATTGCAAGATTTGAGTCTAAGTAAATAGTATCACTAATATGGATTGATGGAATTGGGTCATTGTATAATATTTAGTGTTGGGTAGGTTTAGAGAGAAGTACAAAAAATCTGTACGTCTTCTGGAGGTAGGTAAAATTTTATTAACTATTTATATTTTGCTAAAAATAATTTTTTTTTAATCTATTAATTAAATACTCTTTGGCGTTTCCTTACAAATTTTATTTAATTATTTGAGCTATATATATATTTTTTGAGAAACTGTGATTTTTTTTTTTTAAAAATTTCAACTTATAACATTTGTTCTTGATGATAGTTTTCTATTATCAGGCCAAAAGGCTAATCAATTTTTGATATAGACAGGGATTGAACCCCAAATCTCTTATTCAATCATCAAAAATTTTACTTATTGAGCTGACTGAAATCCATATTATTTGAGCTATATTGATTTAAAGAAATAAGATAGATTTTCTTTCTCATTAAATACTACACATTTATTTGGTTCAACGGGCTATTTAGAAGTATTATTTTCTTGAACAAACACAGATATTAGGTAATCACCTAAACAAAACAAAATATTTGTGGCGCACGCTTACTGGGCAATAAACAAAGCAACAAGGGCTTTCTCGAAGCTTAATATGTTAACTGTAGTCACTATCAGACTAAGTCACAAAAAATCACACTGGTCAAGGTCGACTAGGTCAGAAAGGTTATCATACAATGAAGAGAAAGACCCCTTTAATGGGATGTGCTTCCATGTGATGCAAGTGTAGCTATTAAGGAGCACTTAATATTCAAGCCATTATTCGACAGGCTTTTACGTGATGATAAAGTATTTGCATGAATAAAATTTCTATCGTTTTCCTTAAATAAATAAATATCACAAGTTCTAAAGAATGGAAATCCTTCGCTCCTAAGGAATCACAACCCATTAATGATTAAATGGCACGTGTCTTACCATTTAAATTCAATGGTGGGACTAGCCAAAGAGTTGCGTCAAAGGGGCAATGGCATGCGTATCATCATATTTAATATAAAATTTGAGATCATACCATACCAATTTGTATGTATTTGAGTCTTAGTTTTTGGTGTGTTCAAGAAGTATATCTATTAACTAATAAGTGGTATTATTGAAGATACAAGATTGCTCAAGAAAAGTTGAATTCGCTTGTCTCGATACCTAGCTCAATACCTAATAACCTATCAAAATTGAATGAATCTCGATACCAAGCTCAACACCTCTCGATCTATCAAGTTTCAGGAAAATTAAATGTAAAATTCTGTTTTTGGCTATGATGAATTAACCTTCTAGGAATTTGTACACTATGGTTCGTATGTAGCATATAAAAGACATATTCTATAGTTGTCATCATAGAGATAGAGAGACGCATAATAGTTGTTGCAAAATCTTTGCGCCTAGGGTTTTGTGTTAAACTACTTCCAGTTCATCTAAGTGTGGATTGAAAAACTCTACAAAGTTATAACAATTAAAAAAGGTTGATGTGGAGTTGGTTGCAAATTGGAAATTTGTGCAAATGAGAAGTTTTCTACAAGATCAAGTCTAATTAGAAATTGATGTTGAGCTTCCTATATAGATCAGTAGGTTTTATTGTAGGTAGGTACTTGATGATAGGCATGTAAGATAAGATTCCTTGATGTAGGTACTTGTTATTGTTTTTTTTTTTTTTTTTCCCTTACTAGTGGATTTTTTGAGAGTGGTGATCTAAAATTTACTCTATGGAGTTTTGCCTGCAAGGGTTTTCTCATCGTGGTCAAATTGCCATATTAAACTTATTTTTTGCTGCACTCTAATTTTGTTTGGTGATTTGATTGTACCTTAATATAATTTGCATGTAATTTAATATAATTAATCAACTTAAATAATTTATTAATTAACTAGGGTTAATCTATAACTCAACAACTTTTACTTATTATCTCAAAGAGAAAAAAAAATTATTATTTTAGCAAAATCCAAAATTCCAAATGTTAATGCGCAACACTGGGACACGTTTCTTGCACATTAAATAAGGGTCCAGTTAATGTACGTCCTTAGGACACACATTAATCATCCATTTTTGAAAACATTTGATGGAGAATTGAAAAAACTGTAAAAAAAATTGGTAACTTTTTCATTTTTTTATAAAAAATTTCCTAAAATAGTTCACAAATATATGTCATAAGGAAACATGTTAGTAAAACCCATTAAATAAAGGTGTTATGAGCTGTGAAGGTCATAGATTCTTAGAGATAATCAAAGTTATTACACCAATATAATGAGTTTGACCCTAGCCTAGTCAAGCCCAACTGAATGCAGGAAAAAACAAAAATGCGTTAATCATTATTATATTATTATGCTTCACAGACAGCATATGAAATTCGGGTTGAGATCTGTTCAATTAAGAGACAAGTTAAAATAAAATAGTGAAAAATTGGTTAAAAATTTCTTTATTCAATGGTTAAGATTAAAAGTGATTTTTGAAATTTTTAATCTCAATCATTGATTTGTTGTCACATAAAATTCATTAAAGTGCCTATGATCATACAACTAAGGCTATAAAACTAGTCTTGTAGTTTTATTATTTTATTTTATTTTATAATTTACTTCTTTGGAAGATAGGTATGAATATAATAAGAGGAAGTGTGGGCTAAAATAGCAATATAATTTTTGAAGTACATACATACAACACACTTAGAGAACGGTTGGATCTTAGCTAAATAGACATGAACACTAAAATAATGTAAAACATATATTTGATTTGGAGGCTAAAAGAAAATCGGGAGACACAGATAAATTAAATAAAATTAGAAACATGAGATGAAAGAATAAATAGCATCTATTCTTCTTTACAAGATGTGCACGTACATTAATTTTAAACCAAATTACTAGAGACAAAGGTTCTAGATGGCAAAAGAAAAACACACACACACACACAGAAAGTTTAGTGGTCGGCTAGTGTCCGAGTCCACCTTTAGTATTGTTGATTTGTTGTTGTTGTTTAGTATTGCTGCAATCTCTCTCTCTCTCTCTCTCTCTCTCTCTCATGGCCCTGGAGTAGCTTATACTTATCTGTCAATTTTGTAGAATGGCTTATTCAGCCTCATATTTTCATCTGCACATGGAAAATTACCATTGCACCAACCACCAAGGTTATTAGGATCGAAATCTAATTACAAATACATAAACAAAGTTGAAAGTTCAAAAATTATAGCTCACAAATACCAAGTTTTAAATTCTAACACCATAAACATACATAATGTCACATATAAACAACTCAAAACATATAACAATGCCTAATATTTCACATAAACACAACACAAAGAAAATAATAATTCCATTAAACAATTCCTAAGATAGAAAGATACATCAAATAATCTAACGTTGAGATTATAATCAATGAGTGTCTACATCAAACAAATAAGTAACTAATCAATACTGGAATTACACACAAAAAAAAAAAAAAAAAAAAAAAAAAAAAAAAAAACACCTCACCATCGGCGTTGATGGTCTCTCTCACAAAGGCGCCACCGTGCTCGCTCTTGCTCTCTACTCTCTAGTCTCTTATCTTATCTTATGTCTTCTGTGATTTTGTTTATTAGAATAAGCCGTTAAAGTGATGTGAGACTTAGTTTTATTTATTTTTTTTAATCAATTTGGGCTAGTGTACTAGACTAATCTGTTTATAAAGTTATAAAAAATAAAAATAAAAAAGTTTGGGGCCTTTGGGCTCCATTTGGAGGCCCAAAATAAGTGATTTTTTTTTTTTTTTTAAAAATTTTCCTTCATAGCACAAGATCTTTAGTATTGCTATGGGATCAATATCCCACATGGATTTTCCTTCAGTAAAGATCTAGTAAGATGCAAGACGTTTTAGGGATGTTGAATTTTAGGATCTTAAGATCCTAAGATCTGGATTGGGGGTATTGATAACCATGCCAGCCACTACTAGTCAAGAAAGTAGAATGACAGGATAAGTATTTAATTACCTGTGTTTTCTTATGGTATGAGTTTGAAGACTAGTAGAGCAAATGATATAGATGGGTTAGAAAGTTGGTTTGCTTTCTAATTTTTCTGTTCTAATTAAGAACTGAGGAATTAAAAATTTAAAAGGTTAATTCAATACTAGTTTATTATTACAATTGCACCAGGTATAATACCCTGATTTTTTATTATTATTGGTAAACCGAGGCTTCTCATCAACTAAACAACAAGAAGATTACAAATGTTGCGAAGATACAGAGTCCCAACAGCATCTAAACTAAGCAAAAGAGATACATCAGCTGGAGGATCATTAAAAGCAACAGAATCCTGAGAAAGAAGAGCACCCTTTCTAGCGATTACATCAGTGCACTTATTGACATTCCTATATGAATTTCAATCCATATATAAATTTCTTAATAGATTAGAAGTATTACTGGACATATATGCTATGCTCATGGAAGTAATAGTATAATCACCGATCATTAAAAGTAAAAGGAAGGGAAAGGTGAAGAAAAAAAATACCCACAAAAAAAAAAAAAAGACTGACAAAGACTAAAAAGGCATAAATGACAAAGGTCAGTCAAAATCGGCTAAATTTTGTGAATCAAACTAATTTCCTCCTTAGCTTCTAAAAAGTCCACAAGCAAAGTGACTCAAATTCAACTCTTGTGTCTTGCTTTGTAATTAAAAAAACTTATACGAAAGAAATACAAAAAAAAAAAAAAAAAAAAAAGCATCTACTTGGAGCAGATCAATTAATAAACTAAGTAATCATTTAACCTCTCTAAGAAAATGAAATCAGCTTAAATAATCACAGAAATATGTGATCAATCAGTGTCTTCACATGCTATTGGGTCTCAATTTCATTTTCAGCTACTTGAGGAGTTTTGACGGCCCAAAAACTCTTATCTTTAACTAATAATTAATTGCCTCAAGTACCTAGAATATTTGAGCAATTTTTGTCATCCTATCTTATATAGATCTCTTGCCAACTGTTTCAGCAACACGGTCGGTTAAATTAATGATAATGATTGTGACTTTAATATTTCAGCCCTTTTTTTCACTGGAAGAATGTTATGCTCATAATATTTTGTCAGTACTTTCATAATAAATATTAAGCGGTAGGTTGCTAATGATTGTTAATGATAGATAAAGCAGTAATTTCAATTGTTAGTTGAAATTAGAATCAATAACAATTTATCGCCTATGATTTTTTTGTAAAAATATTGTGCATGTAACGCTTCTTTTTTTCAACTGTCACTCTTTTTCAATGGTCATGAATGTCAAATAATGATATTAGCCATGCATGATGTCAAATAATGATGTCATAGGTCGTTTTGTATCATATAATAATAATATTACCAAATGATTAACATGAATATAAATAGGGATTGCATGCATTTAGATATTCATTTTCACCAAGCAGCTATGGATACCATTGAGATAAAGGAGGTGAGGATTCTTGATTTTCCGGCTAGGAGTAGGGCTATAAATGAACCAAGCCCTTCATAAATAGCTCAGACTTGGTTCAATAAAAAACTCATTCATGTTTGTTTGTTTATAAACAAGCTAAGTTTAAGCTTTAGTTTTAGGCTTGTTTAATAAACGAGCCGAGCCCAAGTAAAAAATATTGTTATTAAACAAGCTTGTGAACACCAAGGCTAGATACAAAAGTAACAAAACAAGTTGAGTCTAGGCTTATTTATGAGTTTGGTAATAAAATTAATATGAGCTTGACAAGTAAACTCATATCCTTCTAAGACTTTCATTAATTATAAGTTGAGACCACTCATTCAAACCAAATGGGCTAGATAATAAACTTGATATAGACTTGATAATATATTTGTGTTAGATCTCAAGCTCAAAAACATAATATTGAGCTTGAGTTTGAGGTTGATATTGAACTTGAGCTTGGCTTGACCAATGAATCAAGCCAAGCCAAGCTGAGCTCAAATTTTTATACTTTATAACAAGCTCAAGCTTGAACATTATTTGTAAGTTCGTATCAAGCTCAAGCCAAGCTTGAACATTTTACTTTTGCTGTCGAGCCGAGTTTGAACATTCACTACTTGACAAAGCTTGGCTCGTTTACAGCCCTAGCTAGGAGACATCGATCAGTCTCACAAGCACTTCCAAGGAAAAAGAAAACAAAGAAATCGAAGCGCCGGTATGGGTTTATTCTTCATTTTCTTGTGACTAAAAATAGATCCTTATGGGAAAGTACATAACATTTCAAGAATACTCATTCTATTTAGTGGCTTTAGCCATAAATGTCATCTCTTTATTTACTATAAACTCTACGACCCTTTGTCTTTTCTACCTTCTAAAAACAGCTCCATAATTTTATTTTATTTTCTCACTTTGGAAATATTTTGAATTATAAATGGTGGTTAATTATACTAGTATTTATTTAAGGAGGAAGAGGGTATGATGATTAATAAGGAGGATGTGGTGAGCGATGAAAGAGTGCACCATGTTGTGTAGGTCACAGTAATGGGATTTGGAAGCTAGTCTAATCTAATTCTCCCATATCCACGTTCAGGAAGTTGTTCTTTTAGAAACCTAATTTAACTGAAAGACCATGGGCATGAGCTATGATATGGAAGAATTATAGCAGGTACCATGAGCTTAACCCGTCAGCTCCTGCTTTGGCTGACGGGTCAGTCACGACGGACGTTATGGGCTAACGTAACGAAAGAAGGCATGCTGACGGGAGCAAGACAACCGATGGGCTGAAGGCTCCAGGTCTAACCGACGGCAATTCGAAGCTCCTGGGCTACTCAGTGTAGCAAGAAGCTGACGCCAACTTGGCTGAAGGGGAGAATGCAAGCTGACGGTTTCAAGGCCGACGGTTCTATGAAAACCATGACTTGGTCACCACGCATGGGTAATAGGGAAGTTGCTTGTATTCCACGCCCAATATCAGAGTCCTATAAGGAAAGGATCCCGCAATCTATGCTAATGAGGAGTCCTATAAGGAAAAGACTTCTGCTCCAAGGAAAAAGGTCAATCCTCGACTACTATAAAAACCCCCAATACCCTCACAAATCAAGGTACGCATAATTAACCCCTCTCTAGTACTCTAGAGTTGAAAGAAGTTCTAACTTGACCTTCGGAGGGTATTTGGCCGGCACCACACCGGTGCTCTCTGTTAGGTCTTCTCTTTTTTGTTGTGCAGGTGTCGTTTTGAGCGTACAAGCATCGTGCAACTCACTGGTGAGATTTTCGGCATCATCAGTTGGCGCCGTCTGTGGGAAACGCAACGACGTCGTAATTAAGCCATACTATCGTTTCCTGGACTAAAGGGTTGCATGGTACTCACTCGCTCAATGGCGACTACTAATGACGCACAAGGAGAGGAACAACCCACGACTGCCCTCGAGAGACAAGTTCGGACCCTCAGTGCCGCCGTGGAGCGCCTCACCAAACAGAACCTCGACTTGGAGGAACAGCTGCGCCAGAAGAATGCAGTGCTAAATGACCGACCAGAAGATCAGGAAGGAACTAGCGCTCCAAATAGGAATCAGGAGAGACCTGAGGGCAGCCACGCCCCAAGCAGGCCGGAGAGACAACACGTGAACATGCCATCCCTCACGGATGCGACTCCACCACATATTGCCGCCGAGATGCAGGCAATGAGGGAACAGATAGAGGTCATGATGAATGCCCTCAAGGGGCAAGTCTCCAGTGATCTTGACGATCTGGTCAATCGTACCGATTCGCCCTTCATTGTGGCTGTGAACTCCTTCCCCCTGCCCCACAAGTTCCGCATGCCGAATATAGATAGCTATGACGGGGTGAAGGATCCTCTGGATCACCTGGAAACTTTCAAAACCCTGATGCATCTTCAGGGGGTAGCAGATGAGATTATGTGCAGGGCCTTCCCCATAACACTCAAAGGCCCCGCAAGGATATGGTTCAGTCGGCTGACGCCCAACTCTATCAGCACCTTCAAGGAGCTAAGCGCCCAATTCACTACACACTTCATTGGGGGACATAGGTATAAGAAGTCCACGGCATGCCTGATGAGTATCAAGCAGAGAGAAGACGAGACGTTACGATCTTACATAACACGCTTCAATAAGGAAGCGCTATCGGTTGACGAAGCCGACGACAAAATACTTGTAGCGGCCTTCACAAATGGGTTGCAGAAGGGCAAGTCTTTATTCTCCCTATACAAAAACGACCCGAAGACCATGTCGGAAGTACTTTACAGGGCTACTAAGTATATGAATGCTGAGGACGCGTTGCAGGCCCGAGAAGAGAAGCCAAGAAAAAGGGAAAGGCAGGAAGATGCACGACTAGATCAAGGGAGAAAGAGGCCCAGAACGGGAGACTGAAGAGATGAAAGGCGTTCTAAACCTCCGGGAGGGAGTTTCACAAGCTTCACCCCGCTGACTGCCCCAATAGATCAAGTCCTAATGCAAATTAAGGACGAAGGGGCTCTGACCTTTCCCGAAAAGCTGAAGGGGGATCCTAACAGGCGTTCCAGAGACAAGTACTGCCGCTTTCACCGAGATCACGACCATGACACAGCCGACTGTTACGACTTGAAGCAGCAAATCGAAGCCCTTATAAGGCAAGGGAAACTGCAGAAATTCGTAAGCAAGGAAAGAACGGATCCAGCACCTCCGGAGCACCCTCCCCGATGAGACAATGACCGTCCAAGACCTCCCGTTGGTGACATACGAATGATTATAGGAGGGATGGCTACCAGGCCGTCCAAAAGGGACCGAAAGACGTACCTCCGGATGGTCCAAAACGTCCAGTTGACAGGTCCAACGCAAAATGTAGCCCGAAGGGAAAGCCCCATTATCGAGTTCTCGGAAGAAGACGCGCAACGCCTTCACCACCCGCAAGACGACGCGCTTGTCGTCAGCCTACAGGTTGGGGACTACAACTTGCATCGGGTGTTGGTCGACAATGGCAGCCCGGCGGACATCTTGTACTACCCGGCATACCAGCAGATGAAAATCAGCTGGGAACGACTGGTGCCAACGAACGCCCCACTTGTCGGTTTTGGAGGGGCAAAGGTGTTCCCGCTGGGTGCGGTCACGTTGGCTGTGACAGCAGGCGACTACCCCCAGCAAATCACAAAGTACGTAACGTTCCTCGTGGTTGATCATTCGTCCGCCTATAATGCTATCCTAGGGCGACCCACCCTCAATGCATGGAGGGCGGCGACTTCAACTTATCATTTAATGATTAAGTTCCCAACGGAATACGGAGTCGGAGAACTACGTGGAAATCAGATTGCCGCACGCGAATGCTACATAGCCATGATGGAAATGGATGACCACCTCCAAACCATGAGCATAGAAGAGCACCGGAGCGCGACGGAGCCAGTCGAGAAGCTTGAAGAAATACCCCTGGACGACTCTATGCCTAGTCAGACAACAAGGATTGGAACCCTTGCGAGTCCTGCAATCCGGCAAACACTTACAGCATTCCTCAAAGAAAATCAGGACGTATTCGCCTGGAGTCACGAGGACATGCCAGGAATAAACCCTTCCGTCATGGTGCATAGGCTGAATGTATCACCATCCTTTCCGCCCGTCTGGCAGAAGAAGCGGGTCTTCGCCCCAGAATGGGATCAAGCCATAGCCGAAGAAGTCCGCAAGCTACGAGAGGCAAATTTCATTAGGGAAGTCTACTACCCCGACTGGCTAGCGAACGTAGTAATGGTCAAGAAAGCTTCCGGGAAATGGAGGATGTGTGTAGACTTCACCGATCTAAACAAGGCATGCCCCAAAGACAGCTACCCTCTCTCGAGAGTCGACACTCTAGTAGACTCTACCGCTCAGCACTAGCTGTTAAGCTTCATGGACGTTTTCTCCGGCTACAACCAAATCAAGATGCACACTGATGATCAAGAAAAAACTTCCTTCGTAACCAGCCAAGGCCTATTCTGCTACAAGGTAATGCCGTTCGGTCTAAAAAATGCGGGCGCAACATATCAAAGGCTTATGAACAAGATGTTCACACGGCAGATCGGGAGGAACGTCCAGGTATATGTAGATGATATGCTGGTTAAAAGTCGAAGGGAAGAAGATCATTTAGAAGACCTCAGGGAAACGTTTGACACCCTTCGCTCTTACAACATGAAGCTTAATCCAGGGAAGTGCGCCTTTGGGGTGACGGCAGGAAAATTCTTAGGATTCATGGTTTCCCAGAGAGGCATCAAGGCCAATCCAGACAAAATCCGGGCTATAATAGAGATGGCACCCCCGAGGAATGTGAAGGAAGTACAGAGCCTCAACGGGAAGATAGCAGCGCTAAACAGGTTCGTCTCCAGGGCAACAGACAAATGCTTACCCTTCTTTCGCACGCTAAAAAGGTCTTTCGAGTGGACCACTGAATGCCAACAAGCGTTTGAGGAGTTAAGGGCTTACCTCTCTTCCCCACCACTGCTGAGTCCCTCGCAACCAGGAGAAGAACTCTTTCTCTATCTCACTGTCTCCCCAGCCGCCGTCAGTGCCGCCTTGATTAGAGAAGAAGAAAAGGTGCAGAAACCTGTGTATTACACTAGCCGGGCGCTACGAGGAGCTGAAGAAAGATATCCACCCATGGAAAAACTTCAGGAAACGACCGGCCAGGAGGAGGAAGTAGGCGAAGAGGGTGAGGTTGGATTAGAGAGAGGGGACAGTGACGGGGATGAAGGCGACGAGGAGTCTTGTGAAGGGGATTCTGAAGGTCCTGGAGGTAGTCGTCCCTTCATCCTTCCAAGGACTGGGCTGTGAATAAATTCCTTCCAAAAATGACACTTAAAATTTTCAACGAATTAGTACCCGTTTCCAAATCCCTGACCATATTCCCTATCCGTCTACCTATGGAGGGTGAGAAATGCTATACGGGAAGAACTGCAGACGTTGGCATGTATGATGCCATGTTTGCTGCCGGGTTGAGACTGCCTCTGACGGCTTTACACCGTCAGCTGGCTGATTTTCTTGGTATATCTCGTCAGTCAGATTGCTCCAAACTCATGGAGAATTTTTATTAGTGCTGAGGTGCTGTGGGGTCGTCTAAGCGGAGGCCACCGTCAGCTTTCCTTGGATGATTTTTCTACTGCTACAGACCTCGGCACCTTTCGTCTTCAAAGGGGATGTATCATTTTGCCGTCAAGGAGAAGGAGTTGAGGCTGGTGTTTGAGATGCCAGATTCTAATAGAGCCTGGAAGAGTAGGTTCTTTTTTGTTGAGGGGACGGATTGGGTGTGCCGTCAAGACGAGTGGGAAACGATTCCCTTTGGTTGTTTACAACATTTTGGGGGTTTGTCAGGGAGTCAGGTTTTAGTCGTCACCTTTTACCTCGTCAGTTTTTTACTTTTCGAAAAGATACTAATGTAGCCAAATTATTCTTTTTCAGCTTTCACTCGTCCATCAATAACTGACGAGCAGGAAGATTTCATCCGTCGGGTTTGGAGATACCCATAGAAGAGCGATCGTGCCGGGACTTGATTACCCTCGACACTCTTCATACGTACTGTGGGGTCCCGAACCGACGCCTGAAGCTCGTAGATTAGAAGAGTTTGCCCGTCACTGTAAGTTTTTTGACCTATTGTCAGTCTTTGTACTTCTAGTCGTCGGCTTCCCTTACGTTTTTTTTTTCTTTTTTTTTTTTTTTTTTTTTTTACAGAAATGGATGTTGCTAAGGAACGGATCAGGGGCCGCTGCTGCCCCCAGAA
>NW_027070006.1:150255-155039 GCF_002906115.3 Quercus suber | reverse complement strand
AAACTCTTCTAATCTACGAGCTTCAGGCGTCGGTTCGGGACCCCCACAGTACGTATGAAGAGTGTCGAGGGTAATCAAGTCCCGGCACGATCGCTCTTCTATGGGTATCTCCAAAACCCGACGGATGAAATCTTCCTGCTCGTCAGTTATTGATGGACGAGTGAAAGCTGAAAAAGAATAATTTGGCTACATTAGTATCTTTTCGAAAAGTAAAAAACTGACGAGGATAAAAGGTGACGACTAAAACCTGACTCCCTGACAAACCCCCAAATGTTGTCAAAACAACCAAAGGGAATCGTTTCCCACTCGTCTTGACGGCACACCCAATCCGTCCCCTCAACAAAAAAGAACCTACTCTTCCAGGCTCTATTAGAATCTGGCATCTCAAACACCAGCCTCAACTCCTTCTCCTTGGCGCAAAATGATACATCCCCTTTGAAGACGAAAGGTGCCGAGGTCTGTAGCAGTAGAAAAATTCATCCAAGGAAAGCTGACGGTGGCCTCCGCTTAGACGACCCCACAGCACCTCAGCACTAATAAAAATTCTCCAGGAGTTTGGAGCAATCTGACTGACAGATATACCAAGAAAATCAGCCAACTGACGGTGTAAAGCCGTCAGAGGCAGTCTCAACCCGGCAGCAAACATGGCATCATACATGCCAACGTCTGCAGTTCTTCCCGTATAGCATTTCTCACCCTCCATAGGTAGACGGATAGGAATATGGTCAGGGATTTGGAAACGGGTACATAATTCGTTGAAAATTTTAAGTGTCATTTTTGGAAGGAATTTATTCACAGCCCTGTCCTTGGGAAGGATGAAGGGACGACTACCTCCAGGACCTTCAGAATCCCCTTCACAAGACTCCTTGTCGCCTTCATCCCCGTCACTGTTCCCCTCTCCTAATCCAACCTCACCCTCTTCGCCTACTTCCTCCTCCTGGCCGTCGTTTCCCTGACTCCCTACTTCCTCGACGGGAACATGGGCTAACGTCTCCCTCTCTGACGACCAGGAGGAACTCTCAGACTCACTACTTGAGCCTGAACCAAACACCTCGTCGTAGCCCGCTCTTTCGCGAACCGACGACTGGTCACTTAACGCGTCACTCGACATCTACCTACAAGTGACGGGTGTAAACTAAGCACCTAGGTTGACGACCTCACTTTAAAGAAGATAATTGAAAGTATGCGAGGAAAGAAAGGAAACTTACAAGTTTTCAGAGAGTAACGGTTGAAGAAGTGACGACAGGAATGTTGGTAGAATTGACGGAATATAGGCGACAGATGTGCTCTCCAGGAATCAGTGAGTGAAATAGGCGACGGATGTGCTCTCCAGGAATCAGTGAGTGAAATAGTGAAAACAGGGAGAGGTGGGCCACATATATATATAAGAAAACGCACGGAAGACGAAGCGACGCCCACATTCAGACACGGAACCAATCCGAGCACGCCACGTGTCCTAAGCATTTAATATTGGGGTGTCAGCTGTAATTATTTTCTCTCTTCTGGTCAAAGTGACAGGTAGTGACGAATGAAAACTCCATAACCCATCAGGAACAGCCGACGGAGATATGGAGTAGGGGGCAACTGATATGGAAGAATTATAGCAGGTACCATGAGCTTAACCCGTCAACTCCTGCTTTGGCTGACGGGTCAGTCACGACGGATGTTATGGGCTAACGTAACGAAAGAAGGCATGCTGACGGGAGCAAGACAAACCGATGGGCTGAAGGCTCCAGGTCTAACCGACGGCAATTCGAAGCTCCTGGGCTACTCAGTGTATCAAGAAGCTGACGCCAACTTGGCTGAAGGGGAGAATGCAAGCTGACGGTTTCAAGGCCGACGGTTCTATGAAAACCATGACTTGGTCACCACGCATGGGTAATAGGGAAGTTGCTTGTATTCCACGCCCAGTATCAGAGTCCTATAAGGAAAAGATCCCGCAATCTACGCTAATGAGGAGTCCTATAAGGAAAAGACTTCTGCTCCAAGGAAAAAGGTCAATCCTCGACTACTATAAAAGCCCCAATACCTTTACAAATCAAGGTACGCATAATTAACCCCTCTCTAGCACTCTAGAGTTGAAAGAAGTTCTAACTTGACCTTCGGAGGGTATTTGGCCGGCACCACACCGGTGCTCTCTGTTAGGTCTTCTCTTTTTTGTTGTGCAGGTGTCGTTTTGAGCGTACAAGTATCGTGCAACTCACTGGTGAGATTTCCGGCATCATCAAGCTAATTTGTGAAAGATAGACCAAATAACAATTTTTTTTAAAAGAGTTTCAATCTATGATGTTCATTATTTCCGACAATAACTCTTTATCATCAGATTAATACACCAATCTAATTCCCATCTCTTTCAACTTTTCTAAATTAAATGTTTTATCTTCTTTTTTTAAGATCTCTAAAATGGTGCACAACAATTTCACTCCACAAAGTAAGAATTTCTAGTGAGAGATTGAATTTACTAAAGTTTGGTCATCTTTTGGGTTGTTTGCTTCTTCTTTGAAAGCCTATTTGGTTTAACGTTAAATATTAATGAGTTTGATTTTTTCAAATTAATCATTATTTAAGCATTGTGTCAGTTGAATGATAACATGACAAAATCTTAATCTCTCTTTTCAACACCAAGTTAATACCTAGTTGATACATCATGATTTTTAATTCATCTTTTATATAAGAACATTCTTCACATTACTTTTACATAGACTAATTACAAATTATCATCTCAACAACTTCAAAATTTGTTCCGAAATTGATTATGCTACTACACTTACGATAAAGTTATTAAAGTGGATTTTAAAAAAAAAAAAATTCTTTTTTCAAAGTTTCTATGCATTGTTGGGTCATCATTAATCGCATATGTGTATTTTCTGACAAGGGATGACATGCACGTCATGCATGCATGTCATGAAATGCACGTCTGTTGACGTATATATTTTCAATGAATAGTTTAAAATTTTTAGTTGGCTTCTTCATGCAACTTTTACTACCGTGCCTTAAAATGCTCCTTTGTCAAGGGTAAATTCATCATGGGCTTTGTTTTTGTAAATTAATCTGTACGAGTAGGCGAGTAGCATCAATATTTTGCTTCCTTCTTTATTTTTTCTTTCTTTCTTTCTTTCTTTATTTATTTGTATCACATGTTTCACGAAAATGCTCCACTTTAGCCTTTTTTTTTTTTTTTTTTTGTTAGTCTCGCGCGAATTACATTTAATAGATCATTATCTTGTCTTCTCCATTGGGTTTTTTTTTTTTGGTTGATAAATGAAGGGGTAATATCATTTATTAAGAAATTGGGTGATATGAAAAAATCATGTCCATAAAGTACTGAGATTGACTCCATTAATATTTAATGAAATTTTTTTTAGTAGTTTATTGCATATAAAAAAATATATATATATCTTTAAGGGATTACTTATTAGAATTTAAAATGAAAAAATGGACTAAATTTATACTCACATAAAATCCATATATTTATATATATATATATTAGCTGGTTGGGGTTGGTTTTATATTATTATTTGTTTTTAAGGAAGCTTGTAATAATTTAGTAAGTGCAACTGCATGTTAGTGTAGACTTGTTTTTTATTAATAAGTTTATATACACGATAAATTTCACAACATTTTAAGTGTCATGTTATCATTGATATACAATAAAAATCATACAACAATAAATTTCTTATCACTCTAACATTGTTTTTATTTTATTGCTTAACGGCTCAAAAAAGTAAGAACATAAAAATTTAAAAAAAAAAATCTAACAATTAATGCAATTATTTATTATTATTATTATTATTTAATTGTGCAAGTGAGAAAGAAGTCTGTTCCTCTACAGAATTCCATGAGCCGCTTAACTTTCTCATCACGATCTTACTTGGTGTCCTTGGACTAAGCTTTAAAGGCTCAGGCATCTCTCCACTCAAAGAGCATGATGAAATCATGTTGATCATTATCATGGCTGATGATGCCGAAAATATCAACAGTGAGTCGCACAATGCTCGCACCCTCGAAACGACACCTGCACAGAAAAAAAAGAGGACCTAACAGAGAGCACCGGTGTGGTGCCGGCCAAATACCCTCCGAAGGTCAAGTCAGAAAGAATGCTCACCACTCTAGAGTGCTAGAGAGGGTTAATTATGCGTACCTTGGCTTATGAGGGTATTGGGGCTTTTATAGTGGCTCGAGATTGACATCCCTTCCTTGATGCGGAAGTCTTTTCCTTATAGGACTCTTCTTGTGGAGTCCAAAACGTGATGAACAAGTCTCCTCCTTACGCGGAAGATTTTTACCAAGTATACCAGATTTCCGAAGTCCCACTAGCACAAGGACTCTATTTGGGCTCTTACGAGAATGGGCCAAAATATCCCTCCTTAGGGGCTCAGCAGGCCCAAAGATAACTAGCCCACCATAATTCAGCCCGTCCATGTCCGGCCCGTTCACATCAGGTCCATCCACATAGGGCCCGTGCAAATGATGGATCCGTCTATTCGGGCTTAAGAGATTTTTCCCTTTTCAGCTGCCCCCTCACCCGATGGGTTCGTCAGCACATATGAACGGACCCATGGGGTGACGGATTTAAAACTCGGTAGCCTGTCTGTAAATTCTCATCCGTACAATGCTGAGTCAGGAGCTGGCGCATTAATGCGTTGTGCCAAATGTCAATCTGCTAGTGGCTGTTGTTTTGGAACGAGGCGTCGCTTCGTCTTCCGTGCACTCCCAGTATAAATATTAGGCCTCCGCCTCTCATTTCTCCACTTGCTGCTGGAAGAGATTTGTCAGAGCGAGTC
>NW_027070006.1:28152-147569 GCF_002906115.3 Quercus suber | reverse complement strand
TCTCGCGCGAATTACATTTAATAGATCATTATCTTGTCTTCTCCATTGGGTTTTTTTTTTTTGGTTGATAAATGAAGGGGTAATATCATTTATTAAGAAATTGGGTGATATGAAAAAATCATGTCCATAAAGTACTGAGATTGACTCCATTAATATTTAATGAAATTTTTTTTAGTAGTTTATTGCATATAAAAAATATATATATATCTTTAAGGGATTACTTATTAGAATTTAAAATGAAAAAATGGACTAAATTTATACTCACATAAAATCCATATATTTATATATATATATATTAGCTGGTTGGGGTTGGTTTATATTATTATTTGTTTTTAAGGAAGCTTGTAATAATTTAGTAAGTGCAACTGCATGTTAGTGTAGACTTGTTTTTTATTAATAAGTTTATATACACGATAAATTTCACAACATTTTAAGTGTCATGTTATCATTGATATACAATAAAAATCATACAACAATAAATTTCTTATCACTCTAACATTGTTTTTATTTTATTGCTTAACGGCTCAAAAAAGTAAGAACATAAAAATTTAAAAAAAAAAATCTAACAATTAATGCAATTATTTATTATTTATTATTATTATTATTTAATTGTGCAAGTGAGAAAGAAGTCTGTTCCTCTACAGAATTCCATGAGCCGCTTAACTTTCTCATCACAATCTTACTTGCTGTCCTTGGACTAAGCTTTAAAGGCTCAGGCATCTCTCCACTCAAAGAGCATGATGAAATCATGTTTGATGATGCTGAGATCGTCAAACAAGATGTTCGTCCAGAATGAGATCGTCCTCTGCTGGTATTAGCCCTGGGGTGCAACACAAAGAAAGAGTCACCGGTGGGGCGCTGCCCACAACGCCTCCGATGATTAAGTTAGAGAAGCACAGCAAACAGAGGAAAGTAGGTAAAACTAAAATGAAGATTGAATAAATTAGTAAAATCGTCCATCTGCGGTGGACGATTAACAAGGACGAGATCATTACCATCACAGTACTAAGAATGCCACCTGACCAACTCAGCTAAGGACGATCGTTACGAGTAGCAGCATTAAACACCAATTCCGTTGAAGGAACGCCGGTTAACCTGACATTTGGTTCAGCATTACGAACCCAAGCAATAATGCCCCCATAATGACCCAGCCAACGGCTAGAAGGCACCAAAAGGCTCTATATATATCCTCAGGCAATATCTAGGGGGGTAAGAAATATCAGACTATTCAATCTTCATTTTAGTTTTACCTACTTTCCTCCGTTTGCTGTGCTTCTCTAACTTAATCATCGGAGGCGTTGTGGGTAGCACCCCACCGGTGACTCTTTCTTTGTGTTGCACCCCAGGGCTAATACCAGCAGAGGACGATCTCATTCTGGACGAACATCTTGTCTGACGATCTCAGCATCATCAGTTTGGCGCCGTCTGTGGGAACATTGATCTTGGACGATTGGCTCAGATATAATCTTCGGATGATCGGCTCAGGACGTTGTTCTATTATAACAAGATGGAGTCCAGCTCTAATCCAGATCCTGCTGCATTGGCCCAACAAATTCAGGCACTTGCAGCCACGGTGGAGGAACTCACCAAGCAAAATCAAGAAATGAGACAGCGGTTGCAACAGAGAGATAGCCACACGGAAGTTAACAGGGATGAGGACGAAGATAGTCATAGGAGACGGCCAACACTCCTGACGAACCAAACTCAAGTTTCCTCAGGGAAATGAGGAAAGAGATGGACGAGTTACGAAATGCAATTAAAGGAAAGACGGATCTAGGAGTAGACAGGATCGTCAGGCAATCTGACTCACCCTTCACTGCCGCTGTCCAAGAATGCACAGTACCCTCCAAGTTCTGTCTGCCCCAACTCGAACTCTTTGATGGGCTGAAGGATCCGTTGGATCATCTCAATACCTTCAGACAACTTTGGGTCTTCAACAACCCCCTGATAAATACTATGTCGATCATTCCCCACAACCCTTAAAGGGCAGCCCGGGAATGGTTCGCCAAACTGCCTACTTCGACCATTGACAACTTCGAGCAACTAAGCAACTCTTTTATTCGTCACTTTGTGGTGGACAGCGACCAAAAGGACAGCTGATCACTTGCTCACAATCAAGCAAGGGGAAAAAGAAACTTTAAGGTCCTATGTGACACGCTTTACACGAGGAATGCTGGAAGTGGACGAATCTGACGACAAAGTGCAGCTCACAACCTTCAAAGCAGGGTTGAAATCTAGAGACTTCGTGGCTTCCCTAGCAAAAAACCCTCCCAAATCTATGGCGGAAGAGCTACTAAAAGCACAGAAGTACATGAACGCCGAGGAAAAAAAAAAAAAAAAAAAAAAAAAAAAAAAAAAAAAAAAAAAAAAGGAATAACACATTACATAAAACAAACTATGAGGCTGGAACGTCATCTCCACCTTCGTCCGCAGCTGGGGGGTCTTCGCCTGAAGCTATCGAGCCCTGAGCAGCCGAAGCAGCCTCATCCGCTTCGATCTCCTTATCGACTGCTTCAAAATCAAGGTCGTCCAGATTAACCCTTTGACCGTGCTTCATCATGTATCTTCTCAGCAGCTCGAAGCCCTTAAAGTACCACTGGAAGAGGATGGTATTGTACTCGTCGGTCGTCTGGAAGGCAAGGACGGCCTTGGCCACAACCGCTTTCATCTTCTGCCCCGCAGCAGCAAGAAGCTCGTCCTTATGCTTTACTTGCGACCGTTCAGCTTCCAATTGCGCAGTCAAAGCTTTGACCTGCTCCGTGGAGGTATTGTGAGCGTCCATCGCAGCAATCAGATCTTTGCGCAGACCTGAAACCTCGGCCTCCAGAGCCTCTACCTTCGAAGCAGCCATGACGGCCTTCTCCTCGCTCGCCAGAAATTGGGAGGTAAGGTGCATGGTCTCTCCCAGTACCTGTGGGAAAAAACTTAAAACATATATGAGCACATGTACACTTGTATCTTGGAGAATGACGAGGAACAGTCCAAAAGATACCTGTACGAGCTTGTGGACGTGCTGATTCACCATCTGATGAGAAGGCACGAGCGAAATCTCCCTTTTCTCCTCGGGAGTAAGGAACTCGTTGGCCCGGGCAACAGCGGCGTTAGCATCCTCCCAGATAGAGGATCCAACCTTCTCCTTCCCTTTTTTGCTCACCTTTTGCCGCTTGGGAGCAGGGACCTCCTCAAGAGAAACGGCTGGAGAAGCAGTCCTTGCCTCGTCCAGAGTAGGGGTGGACGAGCCCCTCTCCGTCGTCTCTCTCTCTCTCGTTTTGTCTCTTTCTTTATCTGTAATCTTCAATGTCTTCTGCCCGATGCTCGAAAGGGGTTCATTCTTCTTCCCCTTAATCTTAGCATACATGTCCTTGTTAAATTTACTCGTCATCTCTGCAACAACAAATGAGAAAGAGTCAGAAAAATAATGAAAAAGAGGATGATCCTAGGCATCAGAATTACTCACGTTTTCGTTGCTCTCGATCAATCGCTTGAAGGACGTATATGGAAGGCTCCGGCCCCAAACAATGACGAGATAGAGTACGAGGATCAACGAGCTCGTCAAAGTCGTCGATCGTCTTCGCATACCTAATCGCCTCCTGAACTCTCTCCCTAAACTGGCTCTTCAGACCAGGACGTGTTTTCACTGCACAAGAAAGAAACGTTTCAAAGCTGTAAGGACGAACAAAGAAAACTTCCATGAGGAGGGGAGAAGGTGAGCATAAGAGACGAACGCACCAAGACGAGGGGTCTCCCACCGTCGCAGCAACTTGGGGACATGCCCCCAGAAGTCATCTGACAAAGTCTCCCAACCATCTCCAGACACGAAGAAGTATCTCGACTTCCAGTAGCGGAAGGACGAAGGGAGATCAACTATTAGACGAGATCTCCTATCCCAAGCAACGAGCTCGTAATACCCAAACTCCCTAGACTCTTTCAAACGGTAGAGGTGGGTAAGCTCATTGACGGTTATCATTTCTCCATCTGCTATGATCGTCCAGATCACCATGCAACTGATGACGATTCTCCAGGAATTGGGCATAAGTTGCCCCGGAGCAATTTGCGAGTGGTCTAGAAGCTCCATGATAAACGGGTGGACGGGGAACCACAGACCACACAGGAAGGCTGCCTCGTAGAAGCAAACCTCACCATGGGCGAAGGTACAGGCCCTTTCCCCCTTCCTGGGTAGACGAGCCCTAGTTTCTACAGGGAATTGAAACCTATCCCTAAATTTACTGAAAACGTCTACACCCAAATGGCACTTTTCCTTGAGGGCATAAAAGGTACGGGGGACGACGATGGAAGTTGAGGGCGTTGACGAGGGAGGAAGCACGGAGGTGGCTGTATCCCTCACAGCCCCGTCCGCGGCCGTACCAGAGGATGATCCCCCCTCAGAACCAGTGGACCTCACAACAGAACCCATTTTTCCCCCCTAAAAACCTCGCGGGTAGATTTAAACCAAAAGAGTGATCGCTGTAACAATGGGTGTAAATCTCTCAAAACTAAATCTAGACCACACCCCCTACCGCAAAATCACCGGACTGTGGATACCGGTCACCGAAAAGTTCTAGAAATCCCCCCAAACGGGCAAAGAGAAAGGAAATAGAAGGAGAAATATTCTCAAAATCAGAATAACCTACCATTAAGAAGGGACATGTGTATATCGAAAAAGGAAAGTAAGCAAAGATGTATAGATAACAAAAGGAAAGAAGCAAAAAAGAAGGGATACGCACCTTAAAAAGGAAGGGAGGAAAATCTGAAATCACAGAGGCAAAGCAGCAGCAGCAAATGACACAGAAGAGGCAGAAAATTGAAAAAAACAAGAGGAAGGCAACTAAGAGACAAAAGTGAAGAAGTTAGTAAAAGTAGAGGTTAAAATGTACCTTGGAAATCGCGGGAAGCCAAAAAGACATTAGCCGAAAACGATGCTTCCCCACCAGTCAGATTTTGACACGTGGCCACAGAGTATGCCACGCCGCCACAAGGCAGTTAATGCGGAGAACACATTCCCAAGCGACAAAAAAAAAAAAAAATCGTTTTGTATTCCCAGGATCATCCAGGACCCCGGATGACCTTGGGAATGGGGGGCAGCTGATGGGCCCATAAATTAGTAAAATCGTCCATCTGCGGTGGACGATTAACAAGGACGAGATCATTACCATCACAGTACTAAGAATGCCACCTGACCAACTCAGCTAAGGACGACCGTTACGAGTAGCAGCATTAAACACTAATTCCGTTGAAGGAACGCCGGTTAACCTGACATCTGGTTCAGGCGTTACGAACCCAAGCAATAATGCCCCCATAATGACCCAGCCAACGTCTAGAAGGGCACCAAAAGGCTCTATATATATCCTCAGGCAATATCCAAGGGGGTAAGAAAGATCAGACTATTCAATTTTCATTTTAGTTTTACCTACTTTCCTCTGTTTGCTGTGCTTCTCTAACTTAATCATCAGAGGCATTATGGGCAGCGCCCCACCGGTGACTCTTTCTTTGTGTTGCACCCCAGGGCTAATACCAGCAGAGAACGATCTCATTCTGGACGAACATCTTGTCTGACGATCTCAGCATCATCAATGTTGATCATTATCATGGCAATCGTTATCTATGTCATTGCATTTTTGGGGATAAAACTAGGGCCTCGAAACACAACCTATCTCCCAATGTTCAAGTTTATTTGTGTCATTTGTGCAATTCTTGCATGTGAGCTGTTTGCTTCAATCCTCGTCGATCCCTCAAAGCTGTTCATCATTTATTTATGTGGAATCCTAGTAGAGCTTATTCGTCGCATGTACAAACAAATTTATGAGCTCCTCTGTCATGCAACTAATCTGGTACATTGGATCCAACATACATCACAAGTACTCAAAAGGTTTTCTTTGTTCGGTGGCACAAATAAGAAACAAGATCAAGATGATATTGTCTAATTGGCCTTTTTATAATGGTAAATTTCCTATTGATGATGATAAGTAAGTTTACATAAAACTCTTAAAGATGCCTTAGCTACCTTGTAATTAATTAAAATATGCTTAAAGCGTATTTTGTATGCAATAATAGTCATGTAATGAAATGTTTATTTATGTGTAACAGTTATTTGATCATTTGATTATATTTTTATTACACCAATTAATTATTCCTTAAAAATAGTTATTTTTTAAATTAAGATATAATAAATTTTTTGATAAATTGCAAAATACACCCCTAAAGTTTGGAGTTACTTAAATTTTATACCTTAAAGTTTAATTCCATTAGCAAAACTCAACCCTCCATTAATGACTTGCCTTTGTGGCTATTAAGCGACACGTTAAGGACTGATGCGTAAATATTTTTTTGCCAAATCACACCCCCAAAACGAGATTGTTTCACGTATATTTGAATTCCAAAACACCTGGGTTACTGATCTAAGCTGTTGTGGCTCAAAACACAAAACAAGTGTTGTGTCTTTGTTTCACCCGAAATCAAAAACCCATTCCTAAACCTGCTAATGCTCCCCACAAACCCCACTCACCCAGCCTTCTTAGGTTCATCCTCTTCAGCCAACTTCTTCTCTTGTCAGGATATAAACTAATTAACATAATTAGAACCATATAACAACACTATGACCAAAACTTTATGCATAGAGGACAACAATTTCACAAGTTACAGAGGGTATTTTAGCCCTTAAGGATGCCATTTGTACCCCAAAAAAAAAAAAAAAGCATTACTAAAGCAAGTACCCCCATGGATTTTATCTCATCCAACACAGCAAGCTCTCTTTTAGAATCTAAGGTTCCATTTTGTCTACTTTGTAGAATTAGACATTTGAATTACTATTAGTTATTGCAGATCCTCCTCACCTCACTCACGTCATCCACAAAGCCTCTCCATCTTGTTTGTTCAAGCTCACCATCAACAGTGAGAGATCTGCTTCAGATTGACAATGATGATTTGGCAATTTATGGCATGTTTGGATGTTTAAAAAAGGAGGGGGAGTAGAGTAGAGGGAGGGAGAGTAATGCAATTACTTTGTTTGGAAGTTTTTTAAAGAATGAGGGGGAGGGGTTTGGAGGAGTTTGGAGGGATTTGGACTCCCTCTAACCCCTCAATTTTAATTCCCCCAAATTGGAGAGATTTAGAGGGGGAATAGAGTACATAAACTATTGACCAAGTAAATTACCTAATTTACCTTTATTATATTAACAAAATTACACAAGAGAAATGGCTAATTACTCCATTCCCCCTTACTAATTTTAAAAACATCCAAATAAGGTGGAGGTGAATCATTCTCCTCTACTCTCCTCCCCACTACTCCCCTTCCCTCTACTCCCCTCTACTCTCCTCCCTCTCTAAACTTCCAAACAAGCCATTAGTTTTGGTGAAACAGGGCTGTTGCTTGCTGATATTGTGTTTTGTTTTAATTTAAAACATCATCGTTTTGGAAGCTAACATTAATGCTTTTGTTTTTTTTTTTTTTAGACGTGAACTGCAAACGTGTTACTTAACAGCCACAGGTAAATCGCTGAAAGAGGGTTGGATATTGCTAATGGAATGAAATTTCAAGATATAAACTCCAACTTCTCAAATTTTATGATGTAAAATTTACATAATCCCAAATTTTACGAGTATACTTTACAATTTATCCTAATTTTTTTTTTTAAAAGAATCATAATAACTATTCTTTAAATTGAGGAATATTCACAAGACATCCCTATTTAATCAAACTAAACACATATTCACCACAAATATAACATGCACCCACTAAAAAAATCATAATAAGGAAAGGCTAATTAAAAAAGAATTCAATTAAAGAAGCATTAAAGTGTGTGTATATATTATCTTATTTATACTATAGCGACAAATTTTGCACATGCATTGCTAACTGCATAGCACTGAACGATGTTTAGAAAATTAATAAGCAATTTTAATCCACCTAACCTAATTAAGTATTCCCAGCAGTAGATATCAAATCATTGGTCAAATGGTGGGAACGCCAAAGAGTCGTGCCTGAAGATGATACATCTCTTTGTACTCACTAATATGCCTTTGGCATTTCTTTTACAATAAGAGCTGTGCTTACGACTGAATAGGAATAATAACTTAGCATCTTCTATGTTTATATCAGGTAGTGATGTTGGGGATATATTTCATTAGAAATGGGCAACAAATTAAAAATATTATATTTTTTTTTTTTGAACGGAAAAATATTATATTTCTCAAAAAAAAGAAAAAAATCACGATTATTACTTATATATAGTCAAGGGTGGGACTGCAAAAGAGTCGTGCCAAAGGGCATGTGAAGGTGATATAAATATGATCTTGTACTCACCAAGCCTTCTAGTATTTTCTTTTACCAGGGCTGTGATTACTGAGAGGTAATAATAATAATAATAATAATAATAATAATAATGATAATCAAGCATCATCTATTCTTATATTGATACCATATACGCTCCAACCGTCGGACAAATTGAAAAAGTTTGCAAAGTGTTTGTTTTTGCTTTGTGAGAGACTATAATTAAGTGTATATGTATTTAGCAGTTAGTTTGTTAAAAAAAAAAAAAAAAAAAAAAACTTTTTGTTAAAAACATTTTTGTTAGAAGTGCGTTAAAATATATTTATATCTTGAAAAAACTAAAAAATGAGAAAAGGTAAAAAAGAATAAAATTTAAAAAAGTTATACATAAAAATTAAAATTTAAAACTAATGCTAAAAATTGATGTTAAACACAAAGTTTGTTTGGATTCCACGGCAGAGCATAAGTTTTAGAAAATACAATCCTTTTGCCTAACAATTTTTTGTGGAGGGTTCCACGTTAAGGTTGAATTTTTTATTACAAATAAATTTTCAAGGCCCATTTACCAAGAACATAGGGTCTGTTACAAGATTTGGGTATCGAAGAAAATTTAAAAATAAAAAATAAAAAATTAAAGTCTTTTGCTAATAACAAACACTCATTAATTTCTACTTATATGTGTTAAAAATATTTAGTATTTCAAAAAAAAAAAAATAATAATAACAAACACTCATTAATCACATTGGCAATAATCTAGTAAAAGAAGAATCTGATTTTTGAAAAAGGGCTTCTAAACAAATGAGACAATCTCCTTCAACCTTGTTTCTTTTCTCTTTCCTGATATTAAACATATCTAGAATTTATGTTCCCTAACATAGAATATTAGCAGCTAATTAAAAACATATTTAACTTAATGTTCGGGTATCTCTGCAAGATTATAGTTGACTATTTGATCGTTAAGTAAATAGTATTACTAATATAGTAATATGGATTGATGGAATTGGGTGTGGGACTTGTGGATCTTAGAAGGAAAGGTTTAGAGAGAAGTATAAAAAATCTGTACGTCTGCTTGTGGTAGGTAACATTTTCTTAATTAACTAGTTACTCTTTGCTAAAAATAAAATGTTTTATTCATTAATTAAATATTCTTTGGTGCTTCCTTACAAATTTTATTTAATTATTTGAGTTTTTTTTTTTTTTAGAAGGAGTTTTAATCTATAGCGTCTGCTCATAATGATAGCTCTTTATCACAAAATCAAGACACCAATTGGTTTTTGATGTAGGCGGTGATTGAACCCGAAATCTTTTATTTTTACCAGTTGAGCTAACGAAAATCCACTATATTAATTTAAATAAATGAGCTAAATTGATTTTAAAAAATGAGCTTGATTTTCTTTCTCATTAAAATAGTACATATTCATTTGGTTCAATGGGTTATATATTTAGAAGATTTATTTTCGTTGAAACTTGAATTAAGGATGAGTCAATTTTGTGAAAGTAACCAAAATTTGAATGATATATTTGTTTGAACTTTAAATTTCTAAAATATGATTTTTTATGTAAACTAAAATAAAACTGAATAAGTTTAGGAAAATTCATTTTGTATAAGCTAATTATACTTCGGATCCAAACAATGGGGGCTTATACATTGACATAGAAATTAGTTTTTCTTAGCACATACCACGGGCCTACACATGGGCTTAGTCATGGGAATATAGAGTAACCTTGGCCATAAAAGTATTATAAATATGAATATGATTAGATATGTGAATCGTTTAAGATTCATGAAACTTTTTATATCTTTTTATGAAATCATTGTAATTTGTAAATTCCGATGTTTTAGAACTCATCATAAATTATGATTTTTGATGTTTTTGAACTTGATATTTGTAAAACTAATGTCAAATTATATGTTAGTTTCCAATCAAACTAAGATACAATTTCTAAGTGTATAAAATTTGATCTTATGTACAATTTATTATTTTTCTTATCTAAATGTTTGGTGAAGCTAGTTAGGTTTTTTGTTACTTATTAAGTTGTCAAGCTCATCCCCCCACCCCCACCCCCACCCCCCTTTCCCTTCCAAATTTAGATTATGAAGAATACAAAGTTTTGAGACTTTTCCTGATGAGATTGTGCACATGAAAGGAGTTTAGAAATTTGAAATAAGAGCAGACTTCTAGTATTTTGTACTATTTTTATGTTTTGTATTTTTGACAAATGAAGTTGAACTTTTTATTTCTATTGATACTTCGGAGATTTTTGGCAATTGAAATATTGAGGTTAGTTTTGGATTTTACTTGATGTAATTTTTTCCTTTTAATAGAATAGATATTAATCTGCCAAGGGCCTTGTACTTAACATGTCCCATAATTTGTTCCAAAATATTTATAAATCATTCAACAGCTTTACTTTGACTAGTGAGACAAAGAACCAAAATCAGAATGATGGTATTCACAGTTCAGATTGTTGATATTGTCTAATTGCCCCATTTGTGCGTGATTCCCTGTTATTCGTTGAGGATGGATTTCTTTATCCATTTCACTTTATGGAAAGATACCTACCTTGTAATTAAGTGAACATTTTAGTATACTATATTTGGATTTTGGAATATATATGGTGCTGTTTCTGACTAAATCCCAGCATATTGTTCATTTATGGTGAAAAAAATATAGAATTTAATCATCTTTCCCTTCAAACCTTTTACGAGAATCCGGCATGCATATTATCCAAATCCCAGATCCGTAATCATATATGTTTATAATGAAGGACCAAAGAAAAAAATGCAAACAAATTTAGATAACCAAAGCAATTCTCCTTTGTATTGTTCAACTCAATAATTTACTGGCAATAGCTTGAACAGCAGGAACTCCTGTTCATTTTTATTTCTAAACTGCCACTGTGGTACTTTGATTAGCATGTTTCCAAAAGGAATTAAGCATTCAAGGTGTAAACCAACTACTATGTCATGGAACTGCCGCAAGTTTTATAATCTTGATGAATTTAATAGTGTTTCACCCATAATGTGTCACACCCCAACCCCATGCGCACGATATTGTCCTCTTTGGGCGGCCCGAAAGCTCTCTTAGTCCCTCAAGGTTTTGTTCTTCCCACATGATACTAAGCCTCGCGGGAAAATGCCTCATTTGACATCAGAGTGCGTAGCATGATATTGTTCGCTTTGGCAGGTAGTGCCCCAAGCACTCGCTTACGGTTTTGTTTCCACTCCACACAGGAGCTGAAAGGTCTCATACACATCAAGGGTGGGCACCCTTTATGAACCAGGCTCTAGACACTCACTTAAGCGATATGGGACTCTTGGCCTCTTGCCTCACCCACACCCTCAGAGGAGAGCCGTCCTCGACTCTGATACCATCTGTCACAACCCCCCTCCATGTGCACGATATTGTCCTCTTTGGGCGGCCCGAAGGCTCTCTTAGTCCCTCAAGGTTTTGTTCTTCCCACGTGACACTAAGTCTCGTGGGAAAATGCCTTATCTAACATCAGAGTGTGTAGCATGATATTGTGCACTTTGGTAGGCAGTGCCCCAAGCACTCCCCCTCACGGTTTTGTTTCCACTCCACACAAGAGCTAGAAGGCCTCATTTGACATCAAAGTGCACAGCATGATATTGTCTGCTTTGGCAGGCAGTGCCCTAAGCACTCCCACTCACAGTTTTGTTTCCACTCCACATAAAAGCTGGAAGGCCTCATACACATTAAGGGAGGGCACCCCTTATGAACTAGGCTCTGGACGCTCACTTAAGCAATGTGGGACTCTTGGCCTCTTGCCTCACCCATCTGTCACACCCCGCTCCCATGTGCACGATAATGTCCTCTTTGGGCGGCTCGAAAGCTCTCTTAGTCTCTCAAGGTTTTGTTCTTCCCACGTGACACTAAGCCTCGTGGGAAAAGGCCTTATTAGACATCAAAGTACATAACATGATATTGTCCATTTTGGTAGGCAGTGCCCCAAGCACTCCCCCTCACGATTTGTTTCCACTCCACATAGGAGTTGGAAGGCCTCGTACACATCAAGGGAGGGCACCCCTTATAAACCTGGCATTAGACACTCACTTAAGCGATGTGGGACTCTTAGCCTCTTGTCTCACCCATACCCTCAAGGTTTTTCTCTCCCCCATGGGCAGTAGAGAGAGCGTGTCAAATAGGACCTCTCTTGCATGTGGTCTCTTGGCCCTATGGACAGCAGTCTCATTCACACACAATTAAAGAAACTTTTCCCCCATGGGCAATAGGGAAGAACGCGTCATCCAAAGTGAAAGGACACTGACCTAGATTTGATTCTATTGTCACAAAGACTACAGAAACCAAATCGGGTGATCACCGGGAAATTACACATGGCATGGTGTTAAAACCACATAAGTTCACAGGTTACATTACTTTGAAACACATAGTTCATATCCATGTAGTTTTAAAAAAACCTTAAATAATCTAACTTCTACAAAGTTTGTAAGGTTTTCAACTTTATTCTTGTCAAGAGATTTTCTATCAATTTTCCACATAACAAGACTAAAATCCATGATTTCCTTATCAAAGATTAAATAAAAGATGCTCATTTTTCCATATCAACAATTCATGCATTTCCCCAAATGCAATACCAAATATGATGCATTTTCATATATATAATCACGTATATATTAAGGTTACGGCACAATAGTTTCTAGGAAAATATAGTACTTTCCATAGGTAGTTTCCAAAAGCATGTCTAACCCAAAAACAACATTTATACAACATGGTTATTTTTCAAAATCCCATTAAAAACCTTGAGGGAATTAGAGAGCCTTCGAGCCACCCAAAGAGGACAATATCGTGCACATGGGGGCAGGGTGTGACAGATGGTATCAAAGCCGAGGACGGCTCTCCTCTGAAGGTGTGGGTGAGGCAAGAGGCCAAGAGTCCCACATCGCTTAAGGGAGTGTCCAGAGCCTGGTTCATAAGGGGTGCCCTCCCTGGTTATGCATGAGGCCTTTTCCCACAAGGCTTAGTGTCATGTGGGAAGAACAAAACCTTGAGAGACTAAGAGAGCCTTCGGGCCGCCTAAAGAGGCCAATATCGTGCATATGGGGGCGGGGTGTGACATAATGGCTATTCATTTTATGCTCCACCAATGGTAATATATTATGGGAAAAGTTAATGGGAAAAAGTGTTGCATCAAAGGAAAAATTAGGTTGATTTTCATTATTGGTGAAACAAGGATGAGCAACCATGAGGGACTTTGATGGGTTGGGTTCAGTGACTGCAGATGGTCAAATTGCAAGGTGTTGAAAGGGGAAGGTTTAGAGTGGTTTTTTAGGTGAGAAGGGAAAGCACAATTAAGGTAAAATTAAGGTTTAGAGTGGTTTTTTAGGTGGTTTTTTACGTTCTCTCAAAGAAAGCTTCTAAGGAGGAAAACTCTCTCTAGAAGGAAATTGTAATAAGAAAATTCTGAGAATCCTAAAGAAAATTCTGATTTTAACTTAAGGGACAACCCCCCTTAAATAGGCAAAATTCGGAGTGAACAGTGTCATGAACAGTAACAGGTGAATAGTGATAGGTGAATAGTGAAATTCTCATTATTGTCTTCCAAACTTCCCTAGCATGGAGCTTGTCCTTTGCTTGTCCAAATCATGTAGAAAATAGCTTTGAAACACTTTAAACTTTAGTCCAAAATAGTCTTGGGGCACTTGAAACTTTAGTCCAAAAAGGTACATAAAGAATCCTTCAAGAATATTGTGAAGATTTTTAGAGAGTAGACATTGTCGGAAGGAGCATGGCAAGACAAAATATAAAAAAGGGAATATGGTACACATGGGCCTTTACCGTAGGCGCATGGGAATACACAGTGATTTGTCGCAGGCGCATGGAAAAACACAGTGATTTCTCAGCAGGCATACTTGAATATTGTAACATTTAATTTTCAATCAACAGTATGAGAGAATATCTTTATGAGACCGACAAGAATCTTAGAATAGTAGTGCAATAGCAATAGTAACCTGGGGTTTCTCCCTATCAATCAGTGGAAGGAGCATCGGATGGGTAACCATCAAATGGATCAAAAGGGCCTTGTGGAGAATTACATGGATGGTCATGGTAAATAGCATATCTATTGCAGAATCCACAATATAATATTGGCTCAAATACTGGTCTTTTTCCTGGGATGAGTAGGTTCCTTGGGTTACAGTGATTAGTTATCTGTAACCGAGCAATAGCATCAGCATATGGCCTGGGACCAAAAATAGAAATTCTATCAGTACTTCCTATGAAATGATAATTCTTCCATAGACTCTGAGCCACCTCAATAATCTGGTTACTAAAATAATCACTCCAACATTCGGCTAGAGCATAAGGATCATTAAAGGACAAATGAGAATTTCCTTCAAACCATTGTCCTTGGTGAGTATGTCCATTTATGAGAATAAGATGCTTTGAAGGCTGGACATTCATCCAATTATCTCTTTCCCATTTTGGCAAAGTACTCCAGCATCTGATAGAAACAAAAGAACTAGAAAATCTTTTAATAGCATCTTGAATTATTTGTGGAAGCTGGCTGGCTTGATGATGACTTGTTAATTTTAAGAACCTGATAAAGCCATATTCAAACATATGAGAAAGCCAGTTAGGATCAGGATCAGTATTATCATCATCTTCGGAATCATCAGCAAATGGACCATCAATAATAAATGGACTATCATCATAATTAATTAAAAGACCAGGAAATGGGTGTTTCTTTTCATACACCCCTAAGAGTACGTCCAAAGTGTTCTTCCCAGTCCAATTGAATGAACACATTATCACCTTCATCCAATTCATCAGGATCAGGAATAGTGGCTGTAACAAGTTTCTTGAAACATGTGAACCATAGGTCGAAAGACCTAAACATAGCCTTGCTTTCTAGAATACGAGATCGTATATCTATAGGCAAGTTGGCAATAGCACTTCTTAACATAGATTGGGCCTTAAGGCTTAATCTAGCATAGTCAATGCCCATGATAATCATTTTATCCATTGAATGGATATCCTCTTTGCCAAAGAGTTGACTAATGTAGGCTTCAAGACAAATCCTAAAAGCCTCTTTTTCTGGAACAAGATTATTTTTTGTAGCAAGGTCATTTTCTGAAACAGGGTTGTGTTTGAAAATAAGGTTGGCATAGTGACTCATAAAGGCTTCGTTTTGAGCAGTAAGGTTAACAAGGTGGATTTCAAGGGCTTGGAGGGTTTTTTCGAACAGGAAATGGTGGTCTTTAGTAAAGGCAGCATAGAGATTATCAAGAATGAATTTTATGGAATTTGGCAATTCATTATAGACACAATTATGGAATTGCAGGGATCTGGATAGAACTTCTTGTAAAGCAATTGTGATATCACCATTGGAATATGTCACTGTTGCTGGGACATACCCTTGAAGGGATGTTGATCCACTGGATTTTACCCTAGAAGATGCACCTTCATGCATTTTAAAAGGTTGTCCCGCTGGGAGCCTTTGGTTTTGGGAATAGTCCTGTATAGGAACTTTTCCCTTGTTTTTCCTCTCAGCAGAGAGATCCATAATAATCCACTCACTAGTGGTATAAATATGAATATTATTATTATCCCACTTATTAGTGGTATTTATCCACGCATCATTGCCTAATTCCTACAAGGAGTCATTAAGAATATTAGGGTGATTGGCAATAGTTGATAATTTGGCACTATTAACATTATCTTGAAAATTTTCTGTGGAATACAAACTCATCCGTGGTTCATGAACAGATGTATTAGTAGGAAAATCATAAGACAGGTCTAGAGCATTATTAATATCAATTTCAAGCTTTGAAACAAATTCAAATTTTACTTTCTGTCCAAAAGGATCAGTAGTAATTCCATCATGTTCAACAAGAAAAGGATACAGAGCATTTATAAAAGGTAAACCAAGAATTACTTTATCAGTCATATTTTTGACAAGAACAGAAGGTATTTTGAAACAGACATTGTTATGACAAATATGAGCATCATTCAATTCATATCTCAGAAATCTTGTTGAGATGTCCTACTATGTCTGATTACAGATGATACCAAGATGTTTTCCTTTCTAAAGTAATGCAATGGAAAGATTGTTTCAAGCCTTATTGGAAAGAAAAGTTTATTGACGGTCTGCCTCCTATCTTTACTCATAAGGTAAAATAAGAATTAATTGGTAAAAATGATTCTATTGATTATGATAATTTAACTTATGGTGATATTTTAAGCACTATTAAAAAACTTGGAATTAATATGTGCAATGATGAAAAACTGTTAAAACACCAATTAAAAAATAAAAGAAAAGCTAAATATGAGATGGGTAATTTTTGTGAACAATATGGTTTGCCCCCAATTGCTCCTTCTCGGCAAAAGGGTAAAAAACATGATAAAAGTCACAAAAATTATAAAAAAAAAAAAACACAGAACTAATTTTGATGATTTTTATGCTAAAAAGAAAAATGTTTCAAAAAAATATGTTAACCAAAAATCTGGAAAAGGTAAATGTTTCAACTGTGGAAAACCTGGTCATTTCAGTAAAGATTGTAAACAAAAACCTAGTAAGTTAAAAAATAAGCTTAACATGTTAAATATTGGTGATAACGATCAAGAAGAATTATTCAAAATCCTTGAATCAAACAATTCGTCTGATTCCTTAGAAGATGATTTTTCTTCTTCAACTAATTCTTGCTATCATTCTGCTGATGAATCCTCTGATTCTCCTGATATTAAACTTGGTTGTAAAAATTCATGTTGTAATGTTATTAACTCTGTTAACACTCTCACTAAAGGTGAAGAAAATGAAAATTTGTTGATTAAATTGATAAGTCAAATTGAAAACCCTGATTTACAAAAAGAATATTTGGATAAGTTTAAGAAAAACTTGCTAAAAGAAGAAACTAGTAAAAAACCTAAATCAACCATAAGTTTTGAAGAAACTTTGGAAAGATTTAATAAAAAGAAATCCAAAGACTTAACTGTTAATGATCTCCAACATGAAATTAATATTGTTAAACAAGAGATAAGTGATTTAAAACATGAATTTAAAAATATGAAAAGTGATAACCATAATCTTAAACAAGAAATGTTGATGTTAAAAATTGATTACCTGATCTAATTTTACCAAATACCCAACAAAAAAAAAAAAAAAAAACTAACTCAGACACATTAATCAGCAAATTAAAAACAATCCAGCCAAATTATTAAAACCTGATCTAATTTAACCAAATACTCAAAAAAAAAAACTAACTCGGACACCTTAATCAGGAATATAACCCAAAAAGTCAAATAAAAAACAATCCAGAAAAATTATAAAAACCTAATCTAATTTAATGTATAAACTGAAAAGCAAAGAGAAAAACTAACCAGTAGCAGTTCGGACCGAATCTCTCTCTCTATTGTTCTCTTTCTCGGTTCTCCTTGTATTTTTGCAACGTATCTCTCTCTCAACCGTATTGTGGCAGGAAAACCTAAAATAAGTATCAATGCAACATTCAATTCTATACTTATTTAATCCCAAAGATTTCGTTAAGATTAGAAACAGAAGTACCCAAACTAAAATCAATATTTTTAGTGATTTCTATAATCTTTAAAAAAAAAGCAAACATCTAAAATTGAGAAAACAAACATTTGGATAGAGAATCCAAAAACCCATAACAAAAACGAATCAAAACTAAACCTACCGAACAAAAAAAAATCAATTAAAAGTAACGTTTTATACCCAAACCTACAAAATTGAGGAAAAAATGTACCGTTGTTGATGTCGATTTTGGCGATCTGATGGTCTGAATCTGGAAATGGAACGGACGGTGGTGGGGAAACTAATGGTGATGGCCAGCCTTTGATATTTCTCTCTTCGCCGGTAAGAAGTTCCAGGAAACCAAAAGAGGGGAAAAATTGTTGAAAAGCGGAGACGGGATTGCAGAGCACGATCTGTGTGTATGCTTTGATAAGTAAGCATGAAATGGTTAAAATTGAGTTTCACCGAATCCGATCTGAGTGTATATGAAGGAGCAGCGAAGGAACGATTGTTTGAGGGAGTCCGATTTTTTGATCGGGAAATTTGGTTTGGGTTTTAGGGCTTGCGTTTTTTTCTTTTTTTCTTTTTTTTCTCTTTTGATAAGCGGTTTTTTTTTTTTTTATAAAGGTCTAAGTTTGTCTCTGAAACTGAGTCTCTTCAATCGCACTGTGCGATTTTTTTAAGGGTAAATTGTACACGTGTCACAATTTTAAATAGCTTTTTTGCTTATGTGTTAGCACCTTATTAAAAGTTTCTGCTATTATATATAGTATTAGATTAGATTAGATTAGATTAGATTAGATATATATATATATATATATTTTTGTAAGGAAACCCAAATTAGAAATAAAAACTCTTTTTATTTATGAATGTCATTTTGCGATAAGAAAAATGGTGTTTGTTTTATTAAAGACAAGTTAAGGGTCTAATTACATCATGAAAAAGTGTGAGGTACCCTTGTGCACCTATGCGTCCATCATTCTTTATGGAGTAAGGGTCTGTTTAGATAGAACTTATTTTGCTGAAACTAAAAACTGAAAACTGAAAATATTTTATCAAAATAATTTTTAAATGTATGAATAATATCGTGAGATCCATTTTTAATGAAAAAGTTATTTGTAGTGTAAACCTTACCAAATCCGTGTAGGACTAGAAAACCAAAACAAAATAAGAAAACGTTGGTGGTTACTTCGGGGTAATGTCATACGTGTGTGTCAAACACAAGTCTTCGTAGAAGACTGGAAGTGTCCTATGCTAATCAATCGATTCAATCCTATACTTCAGGTCAATGAGTTCAAATATTGATCAAGTTATGAATAAAATATGGATATAATTGAATAATTTAAAAGATTAAAGAAATTAGAAGTGTCCTACGCTAATCAATCGATTCAATCCTATACATCAGGTCAATGAGTTCAAATATTGATCAAATTATGAATAAAATACGGATATACTTGAATAATTTAAAAGATTAAAGAAATTCGACAAATAATACTACATTATATATATACACACACTAGCATTATGCCCATGCGATGCACAGTTTAATCAAAATTCATATATAAATAATTTTATTATTAATTTACTTAAAAGTAGATAATAAAAATAAATTAATATTTTACTTTTAAGTTATATAATAAATGTAGATTGTGTGAGACTTAAGGTATCGTTATATATATATATATATATAACTGAATGGAAGATGGTAGAAATTCCTAAAAATATATATATTAAATGATTTTCAATAATATATTGAACTTTAAGTAGTGGTGTCAAAATTCGACCCAACCCATGAACACAACACGAACTCGACACGGGTTTTGGCGGGTTAGGGTTGGGTCTTAATGGGTTTGGATCATAAACGAGTCAACCCTAAAGTGACACGATAAGAAACGTGTCATAAGCGAGTCAATCTGCATAATCCGTAATAGACACATTTGACACGTCAATTTATTTGTGTCAACCCGAAATGACCCATTTAACACAACCCGTTTAACTCGTATAACAAATAAATATTTATTTTATTTTAGATTTGTCAAATACCTTTTATATCCAACATATATTTTAAATTTTTTTAAAAAAAAATGAGTAATTACAAAAACTTACAAGGGATATAATTGAAAATTGAAACTTTACAAACCCTAGATCTCTAAACCCTACAAACCCTAAATCTCTAAACCTTCTTATAAATATCTTTTTTTTTTTTTTTTTTTTTCAGTCGTACTACTCACTCTACTATCTTATAGTCTCACGCCTAATTTTTAAATTCAAAGTCTCAAATTGGTTATTGCTCTCTCTCTCTCTCTCTCTCTCTCTCTCTCTCTCTCTCTCTCTCTCTCTCTCTCTCTCTCTCTCATGTGTTTAGTGAGTTTTAGAATTAAAGAAAATTGTTTTCTTGGTGTTTCAAAATTCTGCAGTAATTTTTTCTACTTAATGTTTTTGTTTTATATACTTTGAACTCATGTGCTGTTATTAATATATGAGATATATTAATTGTTAATTAAGGCCATGGTTGTAGCTCTTGTCTTGTGCCGTGTATTTTTTTTTTTTTTTGGTGTTTGTATTAGTGTTGGACACCATCTGCATATCTTGCAAGTGGGTTTATTGAAATAGTTTATAAACTAGAATCTATGGGTGATAATCGTAGTCATAGTCGGGAAGAGCCTACTATTTTCTCCAATTCTTTCAATATTAATACTTAGCATTTAGCGAGTTCCAAGGATATTATATTTTTGTTGAACTATGTTATTATATTTTTGTTAAACTATATTGTTTTGAATGTGGGTTGAAGACTTGAAGTGTATGCACTGCTTTTGAAATGTAAAAAAAATTATTTCTAGATGGATGTTATATTTAATATTATGTAGATTGAAATGGATTATATTACATCCGTGTCAACCCAATACGACTCGTTTATTAAGCGAGTCAAATGGGTTGGGTCAGGTCAACCCACGTTATTAAAGGATCATAATACGATTATTAAATGAGTCGAATACCCCTACCTCGATACGACACGAACCCGACACGCTAACCCGAATTGACATCCCTAACTTTAAGGCCCAATTAATCACATGTATTTAAATGGATAAACCTTGAATTTAATAATTAGAAATTATCGAAAGCAACAATTGAAATTATATTTAAATGGAAACTTCAATTCAATAATTAAGAACAATCTAAATTACTAAATATTTAAATTTTTGAAGTAGGGAGACTAACATGAGAGTTTAATTTTTGTCCTTGAAAGCATGAGAGAAGACATAATTTTATCAAAAAAATAATAGCTATTTTTTATTTTATTTTATAATACACATTGTTTTTTTTATTTTTTTATGTTAGGTTCTAAGACTTTAGGAACTAATGTATTAGAACTTCAATATGTATTATGTTGGCAAACTATGATCAAAACATTGAGTCTAGGTTTAAGCTTGCTCAAAGTGTGGTTTAATGTAAAATTGGAATCGAGTACTTGCAGGAATTACTATTCAAAATCTATAAGGCTCGATCGATCGAACCTTGTGAATCAATAATTTTTTGCAGAATTACTAAACCAGCCTAAACCCTTGGGTTCCCCATTTAACAAAATAGAGTAGGAAACAAATTTAACACGTGTCATCAAATGCTATGAATGGTCTCAAATGCTATAAGAATGTTATCAGAAATAAGAAAATTCTTTGGGAAAGCACTCTGATGTTCAGTAATAATGGATGGCAAAATTTTCTTAAGTCTGTTAGCTAGAACCTTAGAAAAAATTTTATAGAGCACATTGCATAAACTGATAGGTCGATATTCAATAGCCAACACTGGGCTCTTAACCTTGGGGATAAGGGTAATAAAAGTATGATTAAGAGGGTGAGGGAGAGATGCTGAATTGAGAAAAGACAGGATAGTTTGAGAGACATCACTACCAATTAGATCCCAATAATTTTGGTAAAAAATAGGAGGCATACTGTCCGGTCCTGGGGCTTTGAGAGGAGCCATTTGCTTTAAAATAATTTGAACTTCCAATGTTGTGAACTCATGAGAAAGCTGAATGTTCATCTCATCAGTAACATTTTTTTTTTCAACTGGGCTTAGGGCCTCTCCATTACTGACCGGATTAGAAGAGGTGAACAGATCTTGATAGAAAGCAATTAGAGAATCAGCTACTTCATCAGGTTTTGTACACCACTGTCCCGAAGAGTTATAAATACCTGTAATTTCATTCCGTCTGTGTCTCTGAGTCGCCCTACTATGAAAATATTTAGAATTCTTATCCCCTCGAACAAGCCAGAAAGTCTTAATAGCGTTGTTTCCACAACCTATTTTTCTTATCTAGCAAGTCATTAATTTCGGATTTCAGACTTCTAACCCGAGAGCTGCAACCTGATAAAATAGCTATTTTGGAATTGAGTAGTTTGAAAATCGTGACTTGAAGTCACAATGTCAAATGCTTTTTTTTTTTTTTTTTTTTTACATGTGTACAGGTGTAAAATAGTATGTTGTAACATCTATCATTGGCCTTTTGGAACTTTCCCTCTTACTCCAACACACTTGTTTGAGTTAAACCCAACACTTGCATGAGTAATCCTATAACCTATTAACTGGGTGTCATTTTAATGGCCAATAACCATAGTGATTTTTTGTGATAACTGACTAGAGGGATGTGTGACAGGGAAAATCAGTAGGGAAAGAAATGAGGTTTCTCTTGTCGATGCCAGAACCAATTGGTTTTTTCATCGAAATCTTAGACCGTTCTTACTCAATCAGATTGATTACTAAGTAAATTGAGGCTGCTCAGAGACTTGAAAATATAAGCCCAAAATATAAATTTTAAAAATTAAAATGCACGCCCAGTGGGACTCGAACCCACAATCGCCTGATTAGAAGTCAGACGCCTTATCCATTAGGCCATGGGCGCTTCTCATGAGATGTAGTGATTAATAATTATATTTTAATGAAACAAGTTATGGCGGATTCTACTTTTCCTATTTTTTTTTTTTTTTTCTTTGGGAAGAACTTTTCCTAGCTGAAAACGGAATAGAAAATCAATTTATGAATAAGGCAACATGTTGCCCAATTTATCAAACGAACCACTTGGATGAATTAAATTTTAGCCTTGGAAAGTAAATTTCAGTGAACAAACAAAAGTAATGCATACTATTACTGGTTAGAATTTAAGTTCACTATTGACATTACTTTTTTACCCAACAGTAATAGTTTGCCACTTAAAATTTCTTATAAAAATATTATGAAAGTATTGTGAATTTACCATTTCTCAAACAGCAATTTGGTTTTTCCTTTAAATTAAAAATAATGTTAATATACCGAGAAAACATGGCCATTTTAATTTAAAATTTTTATATTTTGCCTAATTTTTGGAAATTAGAATGGACTAAAAAGATAACACTTGTCCTCCGGCAAATAGTTGGGAACAGCAATTTGAATCTTGTAAATTTGCATATTTTTGGCTTCCCAGAATCCTAGTTCAATGTTAGTGATATCATTCACTCTAGTATCTACCAAAAAAAAAAAATCTCTATTTCTTATTGAAGAGCAAGTACTTCCATGTATGGGTATTCACCAAACCGCACCAAAACTGCCCACAATATGGCATAATCGCACCACACTGCACCGCATGGAGCATTGCAATTTGTAATTTTATAATAAGAAAACCGCACAAGCTGCACTCTCTCTATATATTAATATATTTATTTTTTAAATATTAAATATATTATTAGTAGTTTAATAGCCCTAGTTTTTAAAATAAAAACAAAAAGTTCAATAATCTTAGCAAGTGTTGATTAGAAAAACCAGCATAAAATAAAGAAAAACTAGTTTAATAATTTAAAACTTGGCCCAAAATAAAGGAAAAAATCAATTTTGGGTTGGGCAGAAAAAACCCAAATTTTGAAAAATATACCAACTTCAAACCTTATCTTATATATGTATTGCACATGTGACTGCAAAAATGAGGTGCTGAGGTGCGATGCAGTTATAATTTTAGCTAAACTCTAAATCGCACTGCACCGCACATGTGACCGCAAAATTAAGGTGTGGTGCAGTTATAGTTTTGGCTAAATCGCACCATAAAGTGCAATGTTAAAAATAGTCCAAAACCGTGCTGTACCACGAACACGCCCATGCATCAGAAACTCCCATGATCCCATCACTAGCTTATGAACTCACATTTATGCAAAGCCATTTTGAGTTGCACATGCTTGAGTAGCTCACGTTTAACCCTTGAGTACTGCTTTATATATGTATGATAAATAAGTACCACTTTTAGTTTGGTATCATCACAATTTGGCCCGCAAACTTTTAATCCCTACATTTACCCAACCTAAAGTTTGAATAAAAATTAAATTATTAAGATCCTGTCCAAATTAGAAAATTTTGCATTTTTGTTGAGAAATAATTCACCCCTCATGAGTTGGCCTTTTCAATTGCTACAAATTCATGTTCTATTGTTCTATGATGATGTTATTAATCTTCAAACATCTTGATACTCTAGACACAATAAAACACTCCATGAACAACTATGTTGGTGTATTAAGAGGTCTCCAAACTGAAGCACAATATCACTGACTTAGGTCAACCTGTCATTCATGCTTAAACAATAATCCTCAAAACAAATTTTATGCGCTCAAAACTGTATATGATGGCAACTCCAACTATATAGGCCCTAGCATTGGTAACCATGGAGTAAAATCTGCATGTAAAAAGAGATGAATTCCCAGCACCCAACAGATGGGTGCTACTATGGTCTTATACAGACTGGTCGCCCCCTACAACTTTTACATAGCAACCCAAAATACAAAGTTGAATTCACAACAGCTTCCTTCAAGAACATGTAGCTATGTGTACTACACAGAAAAGATAAGGTTTGATGACTTCAACTAAGTTGAGCAAAAGAGTAAGAACTGCCGTCTGTCTTAGTGTACAACCTCTTGCACATATCTTTTGCTTATTTTTTGAACACGAAATGGCAAGCAGTAGAGAACTCCAAATAAAAATATACTCGAGAAAAAAAACCAGAGCAGTTCTAATCTTCAAGCTCAATGATCTTCACAACAGACGCATCACCAACTTTCTGGAAGACAACTACACGATCATGAGGCTTTATGACACCAGACGCCTTGCCATGATCCAAAGCAACTTTTAGAATCGATTCGTTTGCTGCATTTGTTGACTCAGCCTGCAAAAACCGAGCATGTTTTCTTTCATCTAATGGGGTAGTAAAGCAAAACTTAGGAAAGGGAAATATCAGCCAATGATAGACAAATCATCATCATTGATATTCTATGATGTTATCAGAAGAAATGAATATGCCACATTATGTAGTACTTAGTACATGCATCCTTAGCTACACAAATATTTCTAGACATTTCTACCAATCACTTCTATACCATACCTAATACTCTATATCTCGACAAAGTTTCTGCAAAAGGCCTGAGAAACCAAACCAAGTCCACAATTCAGTTGTTCTGAACTCAGTAGGCTTGGACAGGGTCAACAGGATTGGATCAAGAATGGTAATATTAACTTCTGGGCCAAGAGCCCTTGTAACTCAACTGGCACCTCCTGGTTTTTTTAATAGAGATGTCCAAGGTTCAAATCCCCCCTCCCCCAAAAACTTCTAGATGGTGTGGAGTCTTGTTGGTTGACACCCCAAATTTGCATCTTAGGCACAATTTGAAAATTCTACATTTTTTGCTTCTATTCCTAAACAACACTTACAATTTGCATTTTTTCACCAACACATCTAGCCAAACTAACCCTCATTGTTTTACTCGTGTGAAATAGCATATCCACAATTGATGACTAGGGAATAAAAATAATAGGATTCTAGTAATTATGTGAAACTTTTTCTATTTTTTTGATAAGTAAGAAAGTAATTATGTGAAACTTAACCTCAGGGGTATGTTTGAGATTGGTGGAGAGGAGAGGAGAGAGTAAGGGGTGGCTAGAAAATTCATCCAAGCAAAGGTTTTTTTTTTTTATATAGGTAATAACAGCTTTATTGATAATAAAAACACAATGAATTTACGATAGTAAACTCACTGCACTGAAAAAAAATACAAACAAATCAAAAGGAAAGACTAACAGAATTAAGGAAGTCAAGCAAAGGTTAAGGTCAAAACCAAAACTGTCATTATACCTAAGATTGTAATTAACAATACCAGTCATTAAGACTGAGAATAACTTATATCAATTTTTCTTTTGGCTGAAATCTTATATCATTAAAGTCAAAAGAAAAAAATAAAATAAAATAAAATAAAGATTGTGGACAATAGTAAGATACTAAAGTCAATGAATTTTAGTTCAGTAAAACATACTATCTTGTTGTAAAATGAGAAATCTATTAGAGTGGGTGCATTAGCTCAATGAAATTCCATTTGTATGACTTCTATCTTCTACACTTTTAACCCCGGGGGGACAAGATAATTAAGTTATACCATTTAGAGAGAGATGATAATACACCTCCAATTTTGTATTTGAGTAAAAAGTATCTCAATCAACAAAATGTAATTCTTACCGGATGTCGAGGATCTGCAAGCATGGGAAAAAGGCCTCTAACAATTAGTGATTGCCTTGCCTGCCAGAAAATCATCAAAAGAAAAAGGTATCAATAATAAGCATCAGTTGCAGTCATATGATGCAATGCCTAATGCAAGAACTACTTTGGAAAAAAATGAAATAAGATAATGTTTGCTTCTTTAGTGGCTGCTGCTGCTTCAGATCTGGAATTGAGCTCCTAACTTTATAGGGCTTGGAGGCAAGGGTGGCAACGTTTGACATGAGTCGCAAACACGACATGATTTTTTGCAGGTTAGTTTTTAGTATTAATAAATGTGTCAAAGTGGGCCACTCTAACCCCACTTTTACCAGGTCCGGTTCCTTGGTTTAAGGTAGAACTACTTCCCAACAAGTCAAGAACAATAAAATGCTTCAATCTAGTGTCTGCCAGAGAGAGAAAGATAACATTGCCGCAACAGAAGCCTTAAAATAAATAAAAAATAAATAAAAATTATGTACCTCAAAAGCACCAGTAAAAGTCCAGCAGAGTTGATTTGTTTGAAGCCGAGGGATAACAACAGACAAGACAGGCATTGTTGGCCTGTATTTTGCAATTAACCTGAATAAAAAGAGAACAAAACTAATTTTTATGAAAACTCAATGTCCCAAGATACCCATGTGCATAACCACAAATAAAAAGGTAAAAAAATATAAAAAGAAAGGGGGAAGACCTTGCAGCTCTTCCAGACGAAGTGAAGCAAATAATTACAGAGGCCTTCACCTTGATGGCTGCACGAACCTACACAAGGGAAAAAGAAAATGTTTTAGCAGGGACTGAATATCTTTCATTTATCAAATAAAAACCTCTTCTTCGTCAGCAATCTATATGATGGTAACAATAGAATAAATTTAACACAGGAACGTCACAAGTACCGCAGAGGAAGCAATGGATTCCAAGTGGGTCATTGGTTCTCCAACATATTTGACAGTATTCTTGTAGTATAGGTCGTGATTGAAAACCTTCTCTGCCTGCAGTCAGAATTTTAGTTAATAACCTTTAATCTAAAATGTACACATTGAGGAGACACAAAGTTCAGGGCCATTATTTTCTCTGTTGAATAAACTTTTGATGATCCAGACCATGGCATATGTGCCATAATAACAACAAAGATTATTTCATTCTCTTCAAATTTTGAAATTTGTATCACTGTCAAACAAGACCTGTGCAAATAATCAGCAGCCAAGGCCAGCATGTGACAGAAGTAACCCCAAAGATTGATAAAGATAGAGAGAAGAAAATAATACTTAATTCATTTGAGGAAAAATTTTATAAAGCGGGGAACAAGAATAAACAGAATATCTATATCTAACCACAAAAAGTCCTGCAAACTTTTGAGAAGAATATATGTATAATTAATAGGAAGTCCCTACTGAGATGAGACTCTACCAATAAAATGTTTATTCCAACAAAAGACAGTACAATTAAGCTGGAGGCATAAAATTTTTACTGATGAGGAATAATAAGTCTAATCATTTTCAGATAAAAAGACTGGACTTAAAGTCTTCTGCATCAAGGTTTAGAACAAAAAGCTAGGGTAGTCACCACTTCGAAAACCCATGTAAGGCATTTTACCAGTTGGACTTAAGAGTATGAATGTCCACTTGCATGCTGAGGCCCTATTTTTAATTTTTATGAGTGCATGCTGAGGCACTATTTGAAACAAAAACAAAATCTTATGAAGACTGCTCCAGTGTTATGACTCATAAGGAGCTTTAGATGGAAATAAGATAACAGTGAAGCTAATTGGGATACAGACCCCAATTTTTTCAGAATTGAAATTCCCCTAGTGCCTGTACAAGGTGGGGGTTGAGAGAGAAACTACAAAAGAAAAATAGCAACATTTACCTCTGCAGAAATCTTTCCAACAATAGAAATGGTCTCTACTGGGTACAATCCCCGCAGGGTCTCTGCACCTAGAAGAATCGCATCACTCCCTGAAAAACAAAGAGCCCAAAAAATATAAGATTCCAGACTGGTCACGCCAATATTATTATTTGAAGATGTCAGCAATTCTCAAGAAAATACAATATCAATGAGTGCTAAAACAATAGCAGAGTTATATTTTTTTTTTTATAGGTAATAGCAGAGTTATATTTTCTCACATTAAAAGATAGAAAAGACATCCAGAAAACACTGATACAATGGCCATCTGCCAAAAGAAATAAGTAGAACATTTTCAATGACAGAACTCTGAAATTTACCATCCAATACTGCATTGGCAACATCTGTTGCTTCAGCACGAGTAGGTCTCAGGTTGTCAGTCATACTGTCCACAACACGAGTAACCACTGCTGGCTTTCCAGCCATGTTGCACTTGTAAACAGCAGCCTTTTGAAATAGAAACACCTGAAAATTTCAGAGGAATTACCAGCATGCCATTACAGGTCCCCGATGGTGCACAAACATAAACCAACCTAACAGTTAAAAAAACACAAGTGGTAATCCAACATCCAGAGTGTAAGATCAAGCCTGTGACCTCATCCTGAATCCAAGGACCATTGACTAGCAAGTAGCAACATCAATTTGATAACATGTTCAGATTTGAAAACTGACCTTCTCCGGTGGGAGATCTATCCCCAAGTTCCCACGTGAGATAATGATACCATCTGCTTCTTTTAGGATCTCATCAAAATGAGTCAACCCCTGCAAGAATACATGAGAAAGAAGAAAATGCATATTCAAAATTAAATTCAATCACAATAAATTTGAAAGGGAAAGATTGTTGACTTTTTATGTATGACTCCTATTTTTACTGTCATTCCTTACCATCACTTCAACAATTAGACACAGATGATTATACCCACAACAATTGGGGCTAAGCATACCATTTTTGTCTTAGTGGTAAATAAGGTGGTTAGGAGATGGTTAAAAGAATATAACTTTTGTTAGTGCACCTCACCTCTACGTTTTCAATCTTTGCAAAAATTTGAGTTTGATGGAGGCCTAATTTAGAAATAAATTCCCGGGCCTGCACAATGGCAAGAACAATCACAGCTGAATGTAAGAATTAATTAAAAGGAAAAAAACTTATTGCAGTAAAGTATAAATTTAAGCCAACCCATCATTAAGTTAAGAGCCAATAAAAGAGAGCAAGGATAAAGATGGAAGCTAATATAAGAGAACAAGAATGAATAAGATGGGGAGTGGTTTGATAATATAATTGACTTAAGAAAAATGAACTAGACAAGAATTCCCAGCAGGAATGGTTCTTACATGGCGAACATCTTCTGCATGCCGTGTAATTGCCAATGAGAGGAAGTCTATATTGTTTCTAGCACCCCATGTCCTTATAACCTGATTTCAATCAACAAATTGCATGAAAGAAGTTAATAAGAACAAATCAATCTTTTAGAGGGGAAACTGCACCAATCTTTTTCATATAGTTGCCCCAAAACCAATTTTGCATAATCAAGACATACATAATCTTTATAATGTGAAAGACAATCATAATATATCAATGGATTATCACAAGTATTCATTAATCATATCATTTTAAGTAATGTACATAAAGCAGGGCCCAATGACACTATTAATGGAATTATGAGGAACATAAGCCTAATAAATATGACTATAAAACTTTTTGGTGGATATCAAAAGGGATGACAATTGAGCAATGTCACCAAAAGTTAATATTTTTCAAAAAAAGAAACACCATAGTAAAGCTTCCCGTTAGAAAATTTTAGGATAAAAAGACAGCCATCCCTTTGCAAACATTAATGAGTGATAAGAAATTTATTAACACCTTTCATGGCTGATTTTGTGTGCTCATAGTATCTGGTGCAAACAGAGAACTTACCTCCTTATCTTTATCAGTGAGTGTAGGTAGATCAATATGAATTTGGGAAACATGCAAAGTGTACAGCGACCCAGACAAGGTAGCAGAATTCTTTATCAAGCAAACCACCTCATCACCTTTCACCTCAGAGACCTGCATAGTGAAATTGGAATTCGTGAAATTCTTGAATTACAGACAACCATATAAAATCCAATTTTTGAAGTTTCTTGAATTTATACAGCCTTTTATTTTTCTATGTACAGATCCTCGGCATTGCTTGTAAGAATAAGCATACTTGAGATGGGCAGCCTAGTAGCAACCTAGTTACTTCTGTCTCATTCTTAAAAACGTGATCAGGACAGATAATGTCTGACTAGGCAAATAGGTGATTCGACATGCCTAATTTCATAAGTTACATATCATGTCCAATCAGCATGTACCCGATAATTAAATTCATTTTTTCACCGTTGCCTTACCTCCAGCCATACTGAAGTAGTTTCATTCCCTGTAAAGAGGTATTGACCAATAAATATAGTGTCTCCCTTCTTCACTGCCTGCAAAGAATAAATTAACTTCAAATACGGAAATAGTGCCACCAAACATGTAGCTGCAATGAATCAAATGTAATATAATAAATATTCAAATAACTAGAATATAATTCTGCAATTCTCCTTATGTTCATCATAGATGTAGGAGAGGGAGCCAGAAAAAACAATAGGTGGAAAAAGAAAACTTTTTGAAAGAAGATACAATCTCATGAGGAATTCCAGCTTACTATCTTAAAAAAGAAAGATATGGCAGAGCAGAAAATCCTTCTTAGCAGTGTACTAACTTTGTAGACAAATGCAAACATCTGATTTAGCACAAAATCCCTAAAGAAAGGCATGAGCAGCAAGGATTAAACACAAAAACTTTCCCTCAGTTTAAAGATTTTGAATTTAATGTTTTTCGTCTTCACTATTTTTATTTCCAGTTTCTAAAAATAACAGTACTCAGAAATCTTCACTGAGTAATATTACTCCTTAATTTAATCTAAGCCAATTTGAGATTCCAAAAAATGAGTGATTCCTTTTTTATACATGATACTGAAGACCTACAGCAAGAACGAGCCTCCTGGTCAGAAATAATACTCAAACAATCAAGTTTAAAAAAAAAAAAAAAAAAAAAAAAAAAAACCAGTGCATACATAAGTTGCAATTACTTCTAGAACATTAAAAAAGTTGCAGTAAATCAGGGTAAAATTGTGAAGAAGTCCATAATAAACAAGAAAATGCACTCCCACCATATGAAAAAATTCCATTAGACAAATTGATTATAGTAACTTTTTCACTTTGAATAGTGACAATCTGAACAAATACCTAATGATTAGTATGGTCTAGAGACTGTCAAGGAAACCAAAAGTCAGTCAGCTGAATATATGTAGCCAGTTTTTTGGTAAAGCGTTGAATAGGTGTAAAACTGTAATTCATATTCTGTTTAAAACAAATAGAAAGATGCAGCAGAATCATGCCAATAATACAATGGTTTTCAGCAAGGCAAAACAGCTTGTAGCGTTTGGACCTAAACATATATATTACAGAAATGGCCTAACCCTTGTCAGAATGTCAATTTTATATTAAGCCAAAAATGAATATAGATTATAAAGAAAACAAAACAATAAAATGCTTACCTTTGATAACCCACTAAAGTTTATGGGTAAGAGATTTGAAGTAGCTTCTTTTTCTTGATCAGGTGTCAGGATGACCAATGTATCAGCTTCAAGGGATATGGGGTGCTCAGTTTTGTTGACAACTTGCAGTTCCGGACCCCCAGTATCTAGCATTACCTGAATTAGAAGGGAAAAAAACCTAAGTTCACATTATCCATCTTTGCAAGGCATAGAATTCAAAGAGTAAATTGGGGTAGCAAGTCATTTCAGGGGGGAAATTGCATTATTAGCCAAAATTGACCACAAACAGTTAATATGAACATAAACTATGAAAAGTATTGAACAAAAGAATGTCAGGCTTACTGCACAGAGCTTCTTGGTATTCTTGACAGCTGTCCTTAAGTTTTCCAGTGTCTCTTGGTGAAATTGAGTATCACCCAATGAGAAATCGAACCTTGCCACTAACATATGCCCAAAAAAAATAAATATGAACATAAGTACATTAAATTTAACCCCAAAAAATAAGTCCATATCTGACAGTAGAACTTAGTAAGGGGAAACCCACTGCACAAGATAAGTAAAAACAAAAAGTACATGTTAACTTAATGACTTGTTTTTAGTCTGTGTGAAAAACATACAGATGCAAAAGAAAGTATAGTTTTTAGTATGTATTACTCAATATTTGTGACCAAGTAAATACAAACCTCCAATCAACTGAGCAAGAGAACTTACTGAGTTCCGTTAAACAAGTTATTCCATATCTCTCAAAACCCACAAAAACAATGACATAAAGACTCATATAACGTATAATATGCTCTCTCAAGTCTCAACTATCAACCATGGATAAAGCAAAATAGAAGAGATAAGGAATTATAAAGGCAACAGGTCCAGAAATACCAGACATTCCCGCCTTCAAACAACCAGAAATGATCTCAACAGATCGTGATTTCGGACCGAGCGTTCCAACAATCTTCGTCATTGCAGGAAAGAAACTCTGCAGAGAACATCTCATTAAAAACATGAATGACAAAACATAAACTTGTGTCAATCCTAAACAAAGATTCCACAGATAATCAATACAGGAACACCACAATTTTTCCTATCCCAAAATTTTTTTTTTCCAGTTTCGTTACCAGGTAAATTAAGTAAACAATAGAACAACAACCAAGCCTTAATCCAAAAGTTTTATCCTCAACATGCTAGTCTGCGTCAGTCAAATGTATTATTTTCTGCTATTCTGTTCTGTCCAAACTCATACTCTCAATTACTTCCTTAATTAACATGTCTTTTTTTACTAATTCTACTAATATTATTTTTTACTCTTCCTCTATTTTTTTCCGTTCCCTCAACTTGAATCAACTCACTCTTTTTCTTTGGTGCATTAATCGCTCTCTTCTGATCAATGATCAAACCATCTAAAGCATCTAAAGCGACTCTCCTCATTTTTTCATCAATAAGTACCACCCCTATCTATAAGAGCATGATCTTATTTCAAATCATATCTTTGTGTGATTCCACTTATCCATCGCATGAATAAAGTAAACACATTCACCAGCATCCTAATATCCTAATAATACAAACAAATTCACAAGTATCCTAATATTTTAGGCTTTTTGGTACAAGTAGTTATTTATCATAAGCAAATGCTAGAATTAAGCACTTCTGAGAGGTGAAATTATGTTGTTTAAAGGTTGCCCATATATCAATCACATTTCAATTTACTTCTTTTTTTTTAAAACAATATTTTCTCAAACATTTTCCCAGCAACCAAACGGATTGATAACAAGCAGAAAAGAACATGGTGGGGGACCAAAGAAGATTAAAAAAAAAAAACTATGTTTTTGTTTGATCGAGTAACAAACAAACAAAGAAAACTAAACTTTGAAAAGAATAAAACCCTTTTCCTTAACTTTTGGTTTGAATTAATAACAGTGTCACAGAGAGTGGAAAGTGAAACACTTACAGGCTTTGATGGCTCGAGAATTGAGGCCATTCTTATGGGCTCCTCAAGGAGCAAGTGATTGGAATGCATTTTCTGATGATCAAGAGAGAGAACTCAGAAACTGATCTGATTGAAACCGACACAGTGGGAAGATGAGGAATGTGAATAATGAAAAACTCTATAATCAAAAGTAGCGTCAGATTTGAGTTTCTTTGTTTATTATCTATTCTCTGTTATTATAATTATGGTTTTCTTGTTTGGTTTTATAGAAAGCGAGAGCGGTGGTGGACACAGTGGAGTCAATAGTCATGTCATGTGGACCCAAAGACAACGTGGTCGTGAAATAAAAAAGTCAAAAAAAGTAAGAAAGAAATCAGTGTGAAAGGGAGGAGACGCGAAAACTATGGGTGGCAAAACAAAGGATTCACTGTTGAACAAAAGGAATATGCTTTGGTTCCAAAACCAAACGTTAAAAAAATTTTAACCCTGTCCGGTGGGGAAAAATTTTAGGAGCCCTCGCTTTTTGCTGCAACAATTTTGAGGTAACATACTGTAGGGAATAATAAGCCTGTGCTAAAAAGTCAATCACAGTCTATAATATAAGATAATTGCGGAGAAATTGTGTGATACTTGGTGTTCACTTTTCCGTGCATTGGGTGAGTATTACCATTCCCTAAAGTCCAAGGGCAGTTTGATACGAAGTAATATTTTAGGATTTTAGGAAATATTGAAAGATTTTTACATTTGATTGCAAATCACACAAGTATCTAGATTACCACTTAACCCTCTTCTATTAAGAATGTGAATTTTCTTTAAAATAAGTGGGTATCTAAATTTTTAAGCTTAAAAAAATTATATTTGTTATAAATTGACAATTTTACCAAATTTTACTTATAATTTAACCAATGGAGATAAAACATATTTATCAAAAAAAAGAAATGGAGATAAAACATAAAACAAATCATCAATATCTATTTCTTTATTTTTATCTCTTATTGCCACAACAACATAAATGCTAAAATAAAATAAAATATTTATATCTCCTATTTGGGATTGGTTATTTGCTAAAATAAAATAAAATATTTATTTTTATTAACAAAATAGGATGTTGTGATTTTTGTAAAGAACAAGAATTAAGGTAGTTATTTTTGTATTATATATGTCATTTTGAAATGTTAGACTATAGTTTTAATGAATTTGTCTTAATTTTATATTTTATTTGTTATTATTTATTTAGAGGAAGATTAAAAAATTGATATTGGGTTTATAAATCTAAGGATAGTATGGGTAAAATAAATAATTCCTTTAAGATTTTTAGGAATAAAATAAATATAAGAATGGTTACATTTCAAGGCATCTAGATTGCAAAACATTACATTTTAAGGAATCTGGATGTTAGGGTGGATTCCCACATACCAAACGCACCTAAAGTGTTATTAAACATTTCTTTTTCTTTTTTCTTTTTTTAAATCCTAACTATCCATTTTATATTTAAATGAGTGAGTTAAACTTTTTCTATATTATTAATAATTTCTATAATTATTAAAATAATGTTAATTTTATTTTTTTATGATAATTTGATAATTGGCGTGGGAATATTTGAATCTTGAATGACATTTAATTAAAAGTGTGATAAAATTACTTGTTTCATAATAGATGAATAATGTGGGGACAATTTTTGTTTCAAAGGCCAAGGGCTAGACCATGGTTGAAGCCTTAGACAATTTTTGTTGTCCCACATAGGAAAGAGAGCCTCCCTCTTTGCACCTTATAAGGCATGAACCAATAGTTGAAAAGTACCACTAGTAACCATTGGTTCATGCCTTATAAAGTGTAAAGAGGGAGGCTTTTTTTCCTATGTGGGACAACAAAAAATTTCCTAAGGTTCCAATCATGGTCTAGTCCTTGGCCTTTGAAGCAAAAATTGTCCCCACAAATAATATTTTGACATTTTAGCAAAAACAAAAAAGTATTTTTAAGAACTACTAATTCCTTGGATCACGTTGTATGAACGGTTCAGATTTTCATGCACTAATATGGATTGTGTTGTCCAAGAAAAGGTTAACACCATATGCAATGCTTTTGATAAAGAGGGATGATTATTTAAAAGCAAGCACGAGGGTTTGCTAGTCTGTGGGTTCAATACCCTGTATAGATCTAATTACTAAGAAAGCAAATACTATTTTTTATCAATGTGAACCTTTAGCCAAATTTTACCAAAGAAAATACTTTTCCTTCTTTATTCTGTTTTGTGTGTAGCTATGACCTTTTCTTTTCCAATGGGCATAAGCCAGTGGTGTTCGGCAAACCTCACGACTGCACCTAATCCTGAACTGATCAAAATTGCCTACAAAATAAAGTAATCGCACCGCACTGCACTGCAAGTAGTAATGAACCACACCACATTGTAGTGTGCAGCTTTATGATAAGAAAACTGCACTGCACCCATATATATATATACATATATATATTTGATGTTAAATTTATATTAATAATTTAATATTATATAAAGTAAGCGGTCAGCATAGTATTAGTGCATTCTAGTTTCAAATTAAAAACTACTTTGTTTTGGTTAAATACTCTATCTCACACTCTCACAAAAATAAAAGTTCAAAAGTTTAATTTTATGTATATATTTGTGGTACTTTTAGTTCACTGTCAATCTGTCATGATTTTTTTTTTTTTGTCTTGTATATATTTGTGTGACTTTTTTTGTTATATATATAATATAAACTTATATAAATTTACTATCATATTGTCATGATTATTAATAGAAACTATAAGTTGATCATTACATCTTGAAAAAAATGTCATCCAAAAACTGACTAAAACGTATCTTGTATACCACACCGCACATATGACTGCAAAATTGAGGTGTAGTGTGGTTATGGTTTTGGCCAAACCGCACCACAAAGTACAATGCTTAAATTGGCCTAAAACCACACCGAACCGCACCGCAAACACCCCTAATTGAAACATCTAGGGCCTTTGCTAGTGCAATGTTTAATCTATAATCCTAAAAATTGAAATAACATAATTTAAAGCCAATTTTCATTTTATGTACATATCACATACTATGAAGTTGTCAATTTATGAAAGTAACATAACTTTCATATGAGCCCACTAATGACACTTTACACTTAACACTTTAATTTTTATGCACCGATCACAACTTTTTTTAGTATTATTAAAAATAATATGTACCAATCACAACTTGATACATTAGTTGAGTGTGAAATTAGATATGTTTGTAAACTTAGTGATGTTTAATCCATTCACAAACCAAAGGGTAATGACCGTTATGTTTATATTATTAAAGCATGAAGGGAAATACAATAAATTATGAAAAAATAAAATAAAATAAACCGGTAGTTTGTACTTTTTTTTTTTTTTTTTTGGGGAGAAGCAAACTGAATCGACTATTATTAATACATAAAGTTAGCCAACTTCGGCTAAAAGTATATGTAAAATGTGGGAGGGAATCTCCTCCATCCAAACCACTAAACCGCTAACATGTCTAGTATGTCGAGCAAGGCTATAAGCTATAGAATTCCCTTTTCTTTTGATATGAGAAAATCTAACATTAAGAAAAGAGTCTGCATGTATTTCAATCTCCTCAATGAGATTACCATAGGAAGCTAGGGACTGCTCCTCTGCTTGAATTGCTCTGTTAATGATCTCCGAATCTCCCTCAAGTATTATGGAGTTAAGATTAAGATCTCTTGCAAGCAAGATGGCTCTTTTTGCAACTGCTGCCTCCACGTCTACCACTGTACTTTGTAGTGTAGAGAATGATGGGAATAAAACTGATAAAGAATATTTCTTGAGCACAATGCACATCATGAGATTTGTAGGATGGCTCTTTGTTAGGGAAAGGCGAGAGAAAATTACATTTTACCACTCTAAATTATATCCCGGATTACACATTGCACCCTAAACTTTTTAAATGGACGTTTTGCACCATAAACTATGACCTTGTTACACTTTGCATTCCAAAATCAAGTTTATAGTTAACTTCGATGGAAAAATAAAGCACCACTTGAAAAGACCTAATAGCCCCTCTTCTTAATTTTTTAAAAACAAAAGATAAATTATACTTTACCACCCTAAACTATACTCCTAATTACACTTTGCACCCTAAACTTTAAATTTCCATCAAAGTTAATTAATGTTGGGGTGCAAAGTGTAATAAAGGATCATAGTTTAGGGTGCAAGACGTACATTTAAAAAGTTTATGGTGTGAAGTGTAATATGAGCTATAATTTAGAATGGTAAAATGTAATTTCCCCGAAAAGTGAGCACATCATTTGATGAAAGAACCTCCTTTGGATATTATTCAATATTCACTCATCAAAGGTGTAGACCAATTCTGATGAATGGTTTGAACCTGACATAGGACTAATCACAAATTAAAACTAAAAATTTGAGGTGCCCGAGACTCTCACGTAGGACTAATAATTTAATCACAAACTAACAGATTCCTAACAAGTCATGATCTTGATGACTCGTTGTACTAGTCCTTCCAAGAGCAAGAAGCATGGATATAAGAAAGTAAACAAACTGGTGGGTGGTCTTGTTCAGAAGAGTTATGCTCTCCAATAAGGCTTTATTTTGTTCTAATCATATGCTTGAGGACATTTGTTTTTTTAAAAGGAGAATAGAAACTGTAGGGAAGATAAACCCAAAAACATATATTGAGCCATGGGCCCTGTCCGAGGACACTTAGTAGTCCAAGAACAAGGGAACGTTGATGTAGAAGTGCGGGCTAGTAAATAGTGGAAAGTGATTAGTCATAAGAGTTCAGGAAGGTGGTCTGAGGACAAATTCCTCCTCGGCTGTAACAGTGCAGAGGTCAAAAGGGTTGACCTACCATCAAAAGCAACGTTCTAGGCAATTCCACTATTAAGGATAAGTATCAGGAAGTAATGAGACATGGAAATGGTAAGAAACATTTGAGGAAAGGCTGCTACCCCTACATTAAATGCTCTGCAACTAATTCTCTGGCTGCATTAATGTGGAAGTGATACCAGAACAGTGATTTTCAGCCTTATAGTTACTCCCAGAGACTTCAGGAAGGTTCTGATGGGATAAGGATCAATGCCAGCAACTTGATCTACACGTGGAGGGTGGAGATGGAAGAAAGAGGAAAGTATAAGAGAGAAAGAAGCCCCTGAATGAGAGGGATCGGAAAATTAAGAGAAAACACTGTAGTAACAAAAACTGGACCTGTAATCAAATTCAAAATAATTATATACAAGAACTAACCTCTTCGAATTGAGTTGATGGCGATTTTCTTTGGATAAAACCAGTTTATCTTTGTTTTCTTATCATCTGGATCCACTGTAATTGTTATCCAACTCATTAGAGCCTAATTTTCTAACCCATTCTCTACAAATTCATTGTAGTGGGCTTTTTGGGCCTAGATCCTATTACCTTTTAGGCTTAGGAATGAAATTGAATCCTTACAATTGGCGCCGTTTATGGAGATTTCTTGTGTTGTAGTGAGTTTAATGTTCAATTATCTTAGGTTCAAGTTCGAATCGAGGGGAGTCTATTGGTTCCCAACATTAAGACCAGTTTCTCAACCTTGAATGGAGAAGGGACCGAGAGGTTAGTGTGCATACCACCCATACTGGTAAGAGCCAATCACAAAGTGGGAGTGGCGTCTCTCATGAAGAAAATATTAGAAGCATGCAACTAGAGATTGACTGTTTGCGAAGGAGGTTGCACCACAAACGACGGAGAAGGTCTCTTTTAAATTTTGACTTTTCTTCTAATGATGATAGAGATGGCAGTCAAAGGTCCAGGTCAAGGACTCCCTTCAGTGAGTCTTTCTCGTGTGATGAGGATCAACACCATAGGCACAGACATAAGAGCCCATCTTGCAAAGGTCTGGGAAACGACTTTATGAGCATAACATTAAACCAAATTTCCAAATCACCTTTCACATACAAAATTGAGGGGGGAAAACTTCCTCGGTGTTTTACTCAGCCAACATTCACCATGTACAATGGTCGAACAGACCCTGTAGAGTATGTGAGCCACTTCAACCAGAGAATGATTGTGCACTACAAGAATGAGGTCTTGATGTGCAAGGTGTTCCTATCCAGTTTGGGGCTTGTAGAAATGAGGTAGTTTGATGGCCTGGGAGCAGGTTCTATTGATTCCTTTAAGGAACTCACCCGAGCGTTTGGATCTCGTTTTGTTTCTTATAGCAGAGTTCCTCAGCCCTTGGACTCTTTGTTGTCCATGACTATGTGAGAGGGAATGACCTTGAAAACATACTTTGATAGGTACTAGAAGATGTTCAATGAGATTGATGGGAATTTTGATGACATAGTTATAAGGACTTTCAAGGTCGGCCTGCCCATCGAGCATAATTTGAGAAAATCTTTGATGAGAAAGCTTGTAAGAAGTGTGTGCCAGCTCATGGACTGTATTAGTAAGTATAAACGGATAGAGAAGGACCAACAGCAAGGGAAGGGCAAGGCTAAGATTATCCCTCAAGATAGGGGAGATTTCAGGTTAGGATAGATATAACAATAACCAGCCCTGAAGAGATTTTTCTGGACAGTCTGGGTCTACTGCTACTTAGGTAGTCAACAAAGTGTTCCGTAAGTCAGTGCATCAAGTCTTGGAAAAAATTAAGAATGAGTCATACTTTAAATGGCCAAATAAAATGGAAGGAGACCTTATGAAGCACAAGCAAAGCCTTCATTGCTAATACCACCAAGAGCGAGGGCACACTACAAAAAATTGTAGAACTTTATGGAGTTATCTAGAGCAGTTGGTCAAAGAAGGAAAGTTAAAGCAATTTTTATATCAGCCCGGTAGGCAAGGGGGCCAAACAAGATTGAGATCTCAGAGAGATACTTCTTTGAGAGCCCATTTGGGCATGATTAATGTTATTCTAGCTGTTCTGGGGAGGGTTGGTTCTCGTCCTTCCCGGGTGTTGTCCATAGCTTGGCCATATGTAGAGGACTCCACCCCTGAACCGAAAAGGCCTAAAATGGAGGTTTGACTAGCGTTGAGTTTCTCGGATAAGGACAAGGTTGGAACCATACAGCCACACGATGATGCCCTAGTGGTCACTCTCAGGATAGGAGGGTATGATGTGAAGAGGGTATTGGTGGATCAGGGCAACAGGGAAGAAATCATGCACCCTAATTTGTATAAAGGGCTAAACTCAAAACCTAAGGATTTGACAAGTTATGATTTACCTTTTTTAGGCTTTGATAGGAAAGTTGTTTTTCCAAAGGGTCAGATTAAACTACCGGTACAAGCAAGTTTAGAAGTGGTGGAAGTAGACTTCATTGTGGTGGATGCTTACTCCCCCTACGCTGCCATTGTGGTAAGACCCTAGCTTCATGCCTTGAGGGCTGTTTCTTTCACCTTGCACTTAAAAGTGAAATATCCATCCGAGGACCAGATTAAGGAGTTGGTTGGGAGCTAGTCTGTGGCTAGGTAGTGCTTGGTAGTTGCAATTATGCATCAGCCTGAAGTTAAGTACTTGGCCTTTGCTGAGGGGGGCTTATAGCAATCAAGGATTCTGGTGTTATCTATGGATGTGGTGTCAGAAGGGGCAAAGTGTAAGAAGTTAGAGAAAATTGTTATAGATGATGATTCAGAAAAGTTTTTTCAAGTCAGGGCTCAATTGCCTTCTCAAGAGAAGGAAGAGTTGATAGTGTTTCTCAAGAGAAATATTGATGTGTTCACATGGAGTGCTTACGAAACTCTTGGGGTGGACCCAAACTTCATTTGCCATCATTTAAATGTCAACCTGGCTGTTGTCCCCAAAAAGTAACCATCTCAGCGTTCATCTAAAGAGCATTCTGATGCTGTCAAGGACGAGGTGATCAAACTTAAGTAGGCTAGGGCTATTAAAGAGGTTTTTTTTTACCTTGACTAGCTAGCCAACATGGTGGTGATGAAGAAGAAAAGTGGAAAATGACGAGTATGTGTAGATTTCACAGGTTTGAACAAAGCTTGCCCCAAGGATCTTTTCTCCATGCCTTGAATAGATCAATTGGTGGATGCCACTGTAGGCCATCCTCGGATGAGTTTTTTAGATGCCTTCTAAGGATACCATCAGATGCCTTTAGCTTTGGATGATCAAGAGAAAACAGCTTTTGTTACTCCTACTAGAAATTACCACTATAAGGTGATGTCCATTGGTTTAAAGAATGCAAGGTCTACATATTAAAGGATAATGACTAGGATGTTTGAGCTACAGTTAGGAAAAAATATTAAGGTTTATATAGATGATATGGTGGTAAAAAGTAAGCTAGAATCCGAGCATGTTACAACCTCGGGAATATCTTTAAGATATTAAGGAAACACAAGCTGCGTCTTAATGCTTCTAAGTGCTCTTTTGGTGTTGGTTCAGGAAAGTTCTTGGGGTACAGGGTCACTTACTATGGAATTGAAGTCAATCCTGACCAAATTAAAGTAATTAACAGTTTGCAGCTACCTCGGAATCCTAAAAAAGTCCAAAGATTAACAAGAATGACTATCGCCTTGAACCGATTATCTCTCAATCAATGTACAGGTGCAGACCTTTCTTCGAGTTATTGAATAAGTGGAAGGGATTTGAGTGGACTGAGGAATGCATCCTAGCCTTCCAGTAGCTGAAGGAATACCTTTTTCAGCCACCTATTATGTTCAAGCCTAAGGTGGATGAGGTTTTGTTCGCTTATATTGTTGTGGTTTCCCATGCCGTGAGCTTGGTGCTAATATTGGTTGATAGTGGTTTGCAGAGACTAATTTATTATGTGAGTAAGTCATTGCATGAAGCAGAAGTTTGTTATTTACCACTAGAGAAGGCTATTTTAGCAGTAGTACATGCTACACGTAAACTCCCTCACTACTTCCAATCTCACACAGTTGTTGTTTTAACCCAACTTCCGCTTCAATCATTACTTCGGAGTGCTGATTACACAGGAAGGATTGCCAAGTGGGGAACAATCCTAGGGGCTTTTGATATCAAATACATGCCTTGCACCTTTATCAAGGGCTAGGTCCTAGGAGATTTAGTGGCCAAGTTTGCTGAATCCCCACTAGAAGAGGAAGTTGAAAAGCAGAACATGGATGAAAAATCAGTTGGCATAGTCTCCTTGCAAGAGCCTTTATCTTGGAGGGTATATGTTGATGGTGCAGCAAATAAAAAAGAATCTAGAATGGGGCTAGTTGTAATTTCTCCTAAGAATATCATTATTGAAAAATCCTTAAGGTTGGGTTTTTTTGTCGCAAATAATGAAGCTGAGTATGAGACTCTATTGGTAGGGATGACTATAGTTCAGAAAATGGGAGGAAAAATAATGGAGATATTTTTGAATTCGATGTTAGTTTTAGGCCAGGTAAAGGGGGAGTTGGAGGCCAAGGATGTAAGAATGCAAGAGTATTTGAATCAGGTTAGGCGCTTGTGATCAGGGTTTGAGTTCTTCACCTTACTGCAAATCCCTAGGAGCAGGAATACACATGCTAATTCTCTTACCACTCTCGCAACCTCCTCGGCGTTGAGCTTACCTCGGGTTATCCTTGTTGAAGACTTGTACAAACCTATTGAGATAAAGAGATAGATGGTCCAGATTCATCAAATTAGGGTGGGACCTAGCTGGATGGACTCTATTGTACTATTCCTTAAGGAGGATATCTTGCCTGAGGGGAAGGCCGAGGCTGACAAAGTGTGAAGAAAGACTCCTTGATTTTGGTTATCTAAAGACCAAAAGTTGTACAAGAATTCTTTTTCTAGGCTGTATTTGCTATGCATACACCTTGAGGTAGTAGAGCTACTCGTAGAAGAGTTACATGAAGGGATTTGTGGAAGTCACACAAGAGGCAGATCCTTGTCTCACAGAGTCCTCACTCAGAGATATTGGTGGCCGAATATGTAAAAGGAATCATAAGAGTATGCGAAAAAGTGTGACCAGTGTCAAAAATTTGCTCCGAATATTCATCAACCAAGGGGTGTCCCCAATCCTCTATCTAGCCCTTGGCCTTTTGTTCAATGGGACTTGGATATTATATGGCCTTTCCCTAAAACCGCAAGGAATAAGAGATGGCTGCTGGTCGACATAAATTACTTCACCAAGTGAGTTGAAACTGAACCACTGGCAAATATCAGAGACGTGGATGCCAAGAGATTTGTTTAAAAAAATATTGTCACTCGGTTTGGGATCCTTCATACTCTCATCTTGGACAATGGTCTTCAGTTTGATAGCAAAACTTTTAGGAGGTACTGTTGTGACTTGGACATTAAGAATAGGTATTCCACCCCGACTTATCAATAGGGGAATGGACAGGCCAAGGCTGTCAATAAGGTCATAGTGAATGGACTCAAGAAGAGGCTAGATGATGCAAAAGAAAAATGAGTGGAAGAGCTGTTACACGTTTTTTGGACATATCATACTATACCATAGGTCAATAGGGGAGACCCCCTTTTCAATGACTTACGGGGCCGAGGCTGTAATTCCTCTAGAGATTGGATTCCCAATGTTGAGGACGAACTCTTTCACTCCAATAAACAATGATGGGCTGTTAGAGAAGAGTTTAGATTTAATTGAAAAGCGAAGAGAAAATGTCATGGTTCAATTGGTGTATTATCAACACAAGCTCAAGCAATGGTATAACTCAAATGTGAAGTTAAGGCCATTAGTGCCTGGAGACTTAGGATTAAGAAATGTTTTAGGTACTGCAAAGAACCCCACGTGGAGAAAGTTAGGGCCCAACTAGGAAGGGTCATATCATATCACCTCGGTGGCTAGAATAGACACATATTACCTGGAAGATCTAGATGAAAATGTTGTACCACACCCCTGGAATGTAAATAACTTGCGAATGTATTATTATTAATGAATGTCTTTTCTGCCATATTTTTGCTTATGATATTATGCGTTACACCTCATATCATTTTTCTAAGTGTTAAACAGAATCTTAGTCATGTCTGGCTCCTCGGACCACATACTTTAGGTAAATTAATACTTCATATCATTTTTCTAAGTGTTAAACAGAATCTTAGTCATGCTTAGCTCCTTGGACCACATACCTTGGGTAAATTAATACTTCTCATTATTGGTTTAAGTATTAAACACAACTTTAGTCATGTTTGTCTCCTTGGACCACATACTTTGGGTAAATTAATACTTCATATCATTTTTCTAAGTGTTAAACAGAATTTTCGTCATGCCTAGCTCTTCAGACCACATACTTTGGGTAAATTAATACTTCATATAATTTTTCTAAGTATTAAACAGAACATTGGTCATGCCTGGCTCCTTGGACCACATACCTTGGATAAATTAATACTTCTCATTATTGGTTTAGTATTAAACAAAATCTTAGTCATGCCTGGCTCCTCGGACCATATACTTTGGGTAAATTAATACTTCATATCATTTTTCTAAGTGTTAAACAGAACATTGGTCATGCCTGACTCCTCGAACCACATACCTTGGATAAATTAATATTTCTCATTATTTGTTTAAGTATTAAACAGAATCTTGGTCATACCTGGCTCTTCGGACCACATACCTTGGGTAAATTAATACTCTTCATAATTTGTTTAAGTGTTAAACAGAACCGTGGCTTTTTCTAGTTCCTCAGACCACACATTTTGGGTACGTTAACATTTCTTTGGCTATGAAAATGCGAAACAGAACTTCGGCCCTTTTAGGTTCCTTGAATCACATGCCTTGAGGAAGTAAGTACTCAACCCAGCCATACTGAATGGCAAAAACTCTCATTGTAGTAGCTTAATCATAAGAGCATTCTTGAGCATCACTTAAAGCATTTGCAAGTGTATCTATGATCTGTTTGTGAGCTAACTATCACCTATAGTTCCTTAGACTTACTAGTAAATGAAAGGTTAGGTATAGCCCTGAATGGACGGATGCTCACCTATTGCGTGAAATTAGAGAAAAATTCAACAATATATAGGATCCTCTGATTTAGCTATACTTAAGGTGTAGTAAACATGATATCATTTATGCAGCTAACTAAATGAAGAAGTGTCTCATTTTCATGTTGGTTAAGTATTAAGTGAAACAGAAACTATGTTAGGATTTGTGTGAGTATCACAAGAGTAAAAGAAAAGCTTATAATTATCACTAAACTAAGCCTTATAAAAAGGCAAGTTGATTACAAAAGGGAAAATTAGTTACAAATTTTGGAAACAAAAGCAACAGTAAAAAAAAAAAAAAAACTACTCTAAAAACTACTTTTTTATTACAAGTTTGTTTTTTGCTAGGGCCTTGGTGGACTGGGCGGGTGCTGCTGTTGAGGATTCAGGGCCCTTACCCCTAGAGGTCACCCTTGGCAGGCATAGGGAGAGTTGCCAAGACAATCTCCATCTTGGAAGGGACCTCTTTCTCTTTGGGGAGGTCTTGGGGAGCAGCTAGGGGCTTCGTGGCATCAAGGGCCACTCCCTTGGTCATGTCTATTTCTTTTTCAACAACCCTAGGCTGCTCGGCCACCTTGGAGTGGCTGTCAGGAAAAAGAAGGACCTTGGTTGGGCTATCCTTACCAATATTTGTCTCCTCGGAGGCAGTGTTAGCCTTAGAGTCGGCAGGACTTGACGCATGAATGTCAGGAGGATAGTATACACTCTTTGCTTTCCTGAGAGCAGAAGAGACCTTAACCCCTGCTTGGTTAAGGGCCTCATTCCACACTTGGAGGCAGTAGCTCCTACATACTTTTAAGACCTCAGCCTTGAGGGTCTCCTTGGTCTCTACCACCCCCACGTCACACTCATCCTGCTCAGCTTAATCCCTGGCCTTCTCGACCTCCTCTATTTTTTTTCCTGAGGACTGTGATTTGTTCCTTGAAGGAGGTTAGCTGGTCCTCAGTCTAGCGAAGTTGCCTTCGTTGACTCTCAACTTGCCTCTCAGCCCCTTTCAGGGCAACTTCAGCGCTCTTTTTGTCCCTGTTTGCCTCAGTCATCTTTTTGTTCAACTCCTGTATCCTTTCCTTGGCCACATTAAAGGCATCCACTGCTGCAGTGCGCCTCCCCTCCTTGTCCTTCATCTGCTTATGGGAGTTGCGGACTATCTCCTCAGTCCTATGTGCAGCTTGGACAGCCTACTAAGGGAAGGGGTATAATATGTAAGGGTAAGAGAGTGAGAACATGGATACAACCTTGAGCGTAAAAAATAAAAATAAAAAAAAACTTTTTAAAGTAAATTAAATTAGTTGAAGAACTTAACAGGGCGAGATCCCTTTTCAAGCTGAGGAACATTTCATGATTCCTCAGTCATCTAAGGTCAGCCATGTTAGCAGGCAGCAACAGAGCCTGCTCTATGGCCTTGGCCACATATCCAGCCTTTCCATGCTGGAAGTCCCTAATAGAGGCATCGCTAAGGAGAGGAGCTTCGTCCAACACCATGGAGGGAGTCCAGGCAGGGACTTCAGCCTGGTGGTTAGCCCTCACAGCTCCCTCGCTGAAGGATCTCGTTTGGATAACCTTGGCTTGTTTACCCCCCTCTGAGCCTTGGCCTCCTTGGATGGAGATTTCCTTCTCTTGTCCATTACCTCCTTCCCAATTTGGTCTCGCTTCCTCTTTTTATCAGCGGGCTCACGTTAGAAGGTCTGTGTAGAGAGAAGGGTAGAGGGTTTGGACTGGACTGCCTTCTCAAACGTGTTGCCTTTGACATGGGATTCCATCAGCTCTTAGAGGCTCGTCCTACGTTGTAGCACCATTGCATTTAGGATAGAAGGAGCTTCCTGGGTGCAGCTCATTTGGGCCGGGGGAAGATGGCTAAAGTCCTCGGCAAGAGCTTCAGGGAACTGGTGGTGGCTGAAGAATTCAAATTCGTCTTCGAATTTGAGGATTTCAACTACTTCCTCCTCCTCCCTGATAATTGGTAGGGATGGTGTGGCTACTTCCTCAGCGGTGCATTGGAGTGGCAATTCTATCTTTTGCACACTTTCTGGGATGGGGTTGGAGACAAGAAAGCCAGGGATTGTGACGTTGATTTAATGTAGACTCGAGTCCCTTACCTTTACCACACACTTTGGTGCTTGGAAGCTGGACGAGATTGGAGTGTAGCCTGAAATTAAATGTGCCTCCCTTAATTGTCCATCGCTATGAATGAATACCTTGGACTTGAGTACTATGTTCAAATCTAGTTGATTGACAAGGTTCAGGTTCGGAATGGTTGAATACTTATCTACAAAATTATCAAAAACAGAAGAGCCATGTTAGAATAAGAGATGCAAGTCAAAGGGAAACCAAATGACAAGTAAAAAATAAAGAAAATGGGGAGCATGGGAGACACTGGTGAGAAAAAGGGGTATTATCATTAGAACAAAGAACCTAGACTCAGGAGCCCCACCTGGTGTCCCTTCTCTTGTTGGGCAATGGAGGCCATCATGCCACTCCCTGAAGACAATTAGGTAATCCTTATTGATGCCTTTGTTGGATTCGGGGAGGCACGATATAAGCCTAACCTCAGGGTACCTAGTTTTTAGATAATACCCCTGTCCTATTAAGTGGTGACGATTGTAAATCCAATTAACATCGTGGTGGGTGAGGTTCACACCCATTTTCTCATTGAGGGCGTCTATACTACCTAAGATCCTAAACATATTAGGGGCGCACTAAGTAGGGAAAAGCCTATGAGCTATAAGATAATCCCTAGTAACTCTACCTATTAGGATTCTCATCCCTCCCTCTATGAAGGCAATCATGAGGATCACTACTTCTCCCTCCTGTCTCTCGGTGTGCCACCCTCCCTATTTGCAGTATCTAATGGACACTCCTGGTGGTATTCGATGTTGAGCTTTAAAACTCTCTATACTCTCAGGGGAGTCTACTAAGTAGGCGAATCTACCCATTTGAGAGGGGAAAGGAAGGGAATAGGTAGACGAAATGAAATTAAGTGGCCAAGGAAAGAAAGGACTCTAAACAAAAAGAAAAACGAGAAAGACCAAAGTGAAGAAAAAAGGAAGAGATGGCTAGAAACTACTTACGAGAATGAAGAAAAGCTCCTCAGACTAGCTCTTGAATTTTGAGAGTGTAAAAAGTGAGGTAGATGAAGCTTCTGAGTGATATATGTATGAAAGAGAAAAGCAAGCGGGAAAACTCCCACTCGCGTTCCCATAAAATTCCCAACTGTTGGATCTGTATCGTACTGTAGAACGTGGGGAGCATGAAGTCACAGAAATTAAATGCGAGCGCTTCCCGAATGCCGAAATGTTAGGAGCGTGCTTTGAGTAATTGAAAAGGCTTCTGCACAAGCAGAGATGACATATGGTAAGGTTTGGGTAATTGCGATAATATCAAAGTCCTCATTTTTTCCTCCGAGGAGCAAAAGAGGAGAATTTCGATGGCCTATTGTAGGGAAGATGGCCTAGAAATGTATATTGGGCCATGGGTCTTGTTTGAGGACACTTAGTAGTCTGAGGACAAGGGAACATTGATGCAGAAGTGCGGGCTAGTAAATAGTGAAAAGCGACTGGTTATAAGAGTTCAGGAAGGTGGTCCAAGGACAAATTCCTCATCGGTTGTAACGGTGCAGAGGTCAGAAGGGTTGATCTGCCATCAAGAGCAACATTCCAGGCAATTCCACTGTTAATGATAAGTATCAAGAAGTAACGAGACATGGGAAAGGTAAGAAATATCTGAGGAAAGACTGCTACCCCCCATTAAATGCTCTATAGTTAATTCTCTGGTCGCATTAATATGGAAGTGATACCAAAACAGTGATTTTCAGCCTTACAACTGCTCCCAGAGACTTCAAGAAGGTGCTGATGCGACAAGGATCAAGGCCAGCAACTTGATCTACACGTGGAGGGTAGAGATGAAAGGAAGAGGAGAGTATAAGAGAGAAAGAAGCCCTTAAATGAGAAGGATTGAAAAATTAAGAAGAAAACACTGTAGCAACAAGAATTGGACTTGTAATCAAATTCAAAAGAATTATATACAAGAACTAACCTCCTCGGATTGAGTTGAGGATGATTTTCTTTGGATAAAACCAGTTTATCTTTGTTTTCTTGTCATCTGGATCTACTATAATTGTTATCCAACTCATTAGAGCCTGGTTTTCTAACTCACTCTCTATAAATTCATTGTATTAGGCTCTTTGGGCCTAGATCCTATTACCTTTTGGGCTTAGGAATGAAATTGAGTCCTTATAGAAACCTTTATTACTATGAAAACGAGGCTAAATTCCAAGACAATTGTTGATATATTCACATAATTTAAAACCAATTTTCATTTCTTAATAATAATATTAAAGGTGTACCTATTACCTAATGTCATATATTCACATAATTTAAAACCAGCTTATATTTCTTAATCTAAGAAATTAAGTTTTGGGTAAGATAAGAATATGTTTAATTTGGTAAAACAAATCATCTTCGTTTAGAATAGTACTTACATTTATAATACGTTGATTTGGTAATAAATTTACTTTTTGACCTACCAATACCATACAATATGAAAAATTATATGATTCTTTTTCTCTTTTGATAAGTAAAAATTATGTTTTAAAATTTGTTTTTTGAAGTACATGATAAGCTTGAGTGATCTTACCAACACAGTCTTTTTCATAATAACTTGTTAAAGTTGTAAGTTTTTATTGATTTTCACATAAATTGGTTAAGAATTCATCACCTTAGTAGTTATGAAAATTGATTAAGATTTACCTATAACTTTTGTTACCAATTTTTTCATAAAGGTAAGTTTAAAACTACACATATTTTGGGCTTAGTGTATGATATATATGTGTGTGTGTTATGGTTGAAAATTTGAAATGGTAGGTTGTGGTTTGTGTGTCTGATATCAATTCTTCCCTCAAAAAAAGGTAAATTTAAAATTACAATAAATTCACAACGACCGAAAACGGTAAGTTGTGGAATGTGGATAGTGTATGATATCCAAAAAGTAGTGGTGTCATGGATGATTTCCATGTGATGTCAAATTGATAATATTTTATCATTTTAATAGTTGTAAAATTTGTCGTATTTCTAGCATTATTAAAAATTATTTTCCTTCATGTTCAAAAAAATAAAGGGCAAAATGCAAATTGCCCCCTCTAAGTTTAACTCAAATTCATTTTAATATTTTAATTTTATTTTTGTTCAACTGGTAAAGTCTCTGATGGTTAAATAAGATGATGTGAAGCTCAATTTTTGCTTACATCAAAATTTGATTGGTATTTTAGTTTGATGATAAAGAGTTATTATCAAGAGTGAAATTCATATGTTAAAACTTTCTCAAGAAAAAAAAAAAAACACTTTGGTTCAATTAAGTCATCTAAATTTTAAATTTTAAATTCAAGCATTCCATCCACTTTCATTAATTTTTTTTTTCTCACATGAAAAAAAATCTATAAAATTAACAAAAATATTTTATTTCTTTTTTTCATGTGATAATTTAAAAAAAAAAAATTCATTAGTTAATTGTACACTTAATGGCAATTTTAACGGAATTGGACAGGATGTCTAAATTTAATATATTTAAAATTTAGAGAACTCAATTAATTAAAAGTAAAGTTACATTACTAAAATGAATATTAGACAAACATAGAAGGGGCAATTTGATTTTAACATTAAAAAAAAAAAAAAAAGTTTTGCCAAGAATTTGCAATTTATTTTTTAATTATTAAATAAATTAATATATGTTTTTTTTTATCTGCTCCTGACGTGTCAAATCTTTAGCCCACACTAGTCGCTTCTTGTACCTATAACCTTCCAGACAAGACTCGGTAGCTTCAAGAAAAGAAAACCCAACACCTTGGGGCGGACGAAATGGCTAAATAACCATAAAATCCTAACAATATAATTAGTTGTCAACGTTTTCAAACTATTTTTTTTTTAGCACCTCGAGTCTCAGAAAATCGAGTTATGCGCTCATACCTCGAGTCTTTGATGCTCGATTTTTATAGTTTGACCTGGCCTAGTTCCACGTGGCATCCCACGTGGAACTCGAGTCTCTGACTCGAGGTCTAAATCAAAAAAATTTCAAAATATTTTCAACATCCAACTCTCTCATCCACAAACCAAAATACCAAAAAAAAAAAAAAAATCAGATCACAGAGAGAGAGAGAAAGAATCTAGAAAAAGATGCTGAAAGAATCTAGAAAAAGATGCTCCAGGCCGACGCCGCAGTGCGGCCAGGGTCGCGCAGGCCGCGCGACCCGGGTCGCTCAGGCCGCGCGACCCAGGGTCGCGCCTGTTCTGGGTTTTTTTTTTTTTTTTTTTTTTTCTTCTGGCTTTCGGCTTCTTTCTTGTTGTTCAGGTTTTTTTTTTTTTTCTTCATGCTCTGATTTCTTTCTGGGGGGTTAATATTGGCTTAGACCTCGAGTATCTGAGACTCGAGTTCCACGTGGGATGCCACGTGAAACTAGGCCAGGTCAAACTATAAAAATCGAGCATCAAAGACTTGAGGTATGAGCGCATAACTCGATTTTTTGAGACTCGAGGTGCTAAAAAAAAAAATAGTTTGAAAACGTTGACAACTAATTATATTGTTAGGATTTTATGGTTATTTAGCCATTTCGTCCCCTTGGGGCCTAAAAACCAGAACAGAGCCCACCTTTACTCTCAAATATCTCACTCTGTTTTTTCCGCCGCTAGAAACAATATATACCCACATTCGAAGCACAACCCATTTTCTCTCAGCATCAAAAATGGCCGAAAACACTGAAATCTCTGCCATTAAAGAAGAGCCAAAAGGACCCCAGAACCTGTTCTCGTTGTTCCCAAAGTTCAAGCTTGAAATCCCATTTCTGAAGCATGGAGGACCGAAGGTAGAGGCTGTTGTGAAAGAGGAAGTGAAAGGAGAAATAGTGGTTGGTGGCGATGAAGGTAAAGAAGACTCGACTAAGAAACCTGATGTTGTGAAGTTTGCAGAGAGGAAACCGGTGATTCCACCCCCTTTGGCGGTTGAGGCTGAAGAGGCTTCTACTAAGACATCCAATCCTTTTATCCTGTGGCAGGTTTGCTTTTTTATTTATTTATTTATATATTTGTTTAAATTCCTTGTTCTTTTTGTGTGTTGTGGTAAATTGTGTTTGGTTGTTGAGAGAGAGAGAGAGAGAGAGAGAAAGAGAGAGAGAGAGAGAGAGAGAGAGAGTTTGAATGTGATAACTTGGAATTTGTGTTGTTTGGTCATTGGATGATGGTGTTTTTCAGGTTGAGTTGAGTATGGCATGATAAAGTTGTAGTAAGATTTTGAAATTGGGGTTGTGATAATTGTGTTTGGATGATTTGAGTCTACACTTTGTCTTTGTGAGTTGAGATGGGCCTTTTTTTTTAATCGTGTTTTGTCACCATTTGTGTGTCTGGAAAAGTTGCAAAATGCAGAGAAACTATATCAGCAAAGTTGATTCAATTCAAGGCATAGGCAAAGGGACCATAGTTTTTTTTTTTTTCCTCCCAAAACTAGATAAGGATGAAGTTTAGGATATGATAGTTGGGTTGAGTAGAATTTTCGCACGTCGTGTGTGTGAGAGACAGAGTAAGCATATATTGGCCAAAATAGAGCACATGTTGGCTAGGCTGATTCAGTACCATTTTTAGTCAGCTTCAGCTGTTTCAACCATTATTCAGCTACTCAGTGAGTTTCTAAGTTGTTCATCTTTTGTGCTTGAACTTATTTGTTTTCCTTGCGCGGTGAATACTAGACATGAGCTTATCTCCTCCCCATTTACTATGAGTTCTCCCATGATATGATTTAAGCTTGCTACAAGCCTACAACTACGTTTGTTGGACTGCCTCAATTGAAATATTCTTAAGAGGAAAGGAATTATTTGACCATCTCTTGTATGACAAACCATCATCCTCTGCATGTGTTAGTGATACGACAAGCTTAGATGGGTAAACTACCCTTCATACTACTGCTACCTCAGCAAGCCTTTGGGATCTAGAAAACAATCTGATCGTGTCACTCATGCTTGCTATTATCAATCCCAATATAGGAGTCACTTTGATGCACCTCTGATCTGCGAAGGCCATTTGGGAGCACTTGCAGCATATTTATTCTAGGTTTGAATAATGTTTGTAAGTAGTATTTCAATCTTGAGCAAGGCAGTCCGAGCTTGGCAGAATATTATTATTAGGTCTTGGGGGTACTTGAGGAGAGAAACTTGTATCAACCACACTCAGCTGATCTAAACTATATGGAAAAACAACGCCAGCATATGGATGTAGTGCGATTTCTCAGTGGTCTGAAATCTGAGTATGAGCCAGTTTGTGCCTAGATCTTGTGTTAACTCCTGACCTTCCCTCTTTACATGAGGTTTATTCCCCAATGCTTTAATAATTTTGACACAAACACCGGTTCTAGTAAGAGCTCTGTGCTTGTCGCCTCTTGTGGCAGTTCTAATGTATCACTAAGATGTTGTAGTAGTCAGGGTGATCATAATGTGCATGGTGGATGTGACTCTAGGGGAGTTGCAACTGCACTAGAAACCAAGAACATAAGAAGTGTATGCATTGTGGGGGGCAACAATCATACCATAGATTACTTTTGGGATCTCCATGGCAAATCCTTGGGTTTGCCAATTAGGAATTCTATCAGGATGAGTCTCCTCTAGCATCAAGATCGTCCACTAGACCCAATAGTAGAATTGATCTCTATATCCAAGGACGGGCATGCTTTGCATCAAAAGTGGGTTAGCTTCTTACTACACAACCACTCTAGCTTAGTCAGGCATTGCACCCCACTATCTTTTCTCTCTGCCTCTTATCTATGGGTCATCAATTCTGGTGCCATTAAGCATATGATTGGTGCGTTTACTAATCTTTTTGGTTATCATATTGTTACATCACCTTAGAGTGTTACATTACCTAACAGTTCCTTAACCAAAGTTCGGGGCTCTAAAACCACTCGCCTTATGTGTTATCTGTTTTAATCATTCCTGGTTTCCCTTTAATTAGTTGTCCATTAGTAATGTAACCAAGGAAAAACCTTAAGTGTTGTGTTAGTTTTTGCCCCTCCTGAAGTATCTTTCAAGTTCTGCAGCTTAAACTGATGATTGGTGTGGGACATAAGTTTGGTGCTTGCAACTATTTGGATTTTGCACCTATCTCTTTTGCGAGTCCTTTAGTCTTCCTTATCTTTCATGGAGTGGCATTGTCAACTTGGTCACTCGTCTCTGGCCATATTGAAGAATCAAGTCTACACTCATAGTCACATTTCTTCTTTATCCCATGAATTATGTCAAATCAGTAAACACAATAGTGTGTCATTCCCCTCTAGTTCTGTTGTTTTAGTTCCTAATCCATTTGAGTTAGTCCATTTCAATATATGAGGCCATTTCCATGTTTCATCAAATAGATTTCAATATGCTGTTACTTTTGTTGATGATTACTCCCGAATGACTTGAGTGTTGGCTATTTTAATGTGAAATCGTTCCAAGTAAATGTCAAATTTTCAAATTTTTCGCAAAGAAATCAGAACCTAATATGGCCAAAAATATCCGAAATTGTGCATTCTGACAATGCCAAAAATGTCTAAAAACATCATTTCTTAGCTACTTATTTATCTGAAAAAGGCATTGTGCACCATACCATTTGTCCTCACTTACCACAACAAATTGGCGTTGCTGAGTGAATTTAGACATCTCCTTGATATTTCCTGAGACCTTTTGTTTCATATGAATGTACCCAAACAGTTTTGGATTGATGTTGTTCTGACTGCATGCTTCCTCATTAACCGAATGCCATCCACCATGCTTGATGGAGCATCTTCTCTCTCCAACTTATTCATGTCTTCTCCAGGTCTGGTTGATAGGAATGGGAATCATTCCTATCAACTTTCATGTCCTGCAAAGCTTTCAACAGTTTTACTTAAGTCCTGTACACAATCAGTCAAACAGTTTTACTGAAAACTATTAAATAGTTTTACTCAAGTCCTGTCCACTATCAGTCAAGTGTTTAGTAATGGTAATAACAATTTTCAATGAGATATTCACCTTTCTTTTCTGTTCAATCAAAGCAAACTATCAGATTTTCTTTGGCGGTCTAATGTCGGTTGTCTCAATACCTTGAAGGTTCAGCTACCTAGTTTTACCCTAACTAGGTTTAGTTAAATTTTGGCACCGCATTGAAATGACCTAATTTGGGTGTATTTCGTTTATTCCACTTTGCAACAGCCTTTTTGTGTGTTCTCAGACCATAAACACAAGAATGATTGTAAACTTAAGTTTCCACTTAACTGCAGTTGTAATTCCCCTACTCCACCTCCTTTATTTATATATAATAATGAATATGTTTGTATACTGGTAGGTTTATGCTCTGGGAGGATTCATTGTATTGAAGTGGATATGGGGAAGATGGCAGGAGAGGAAGGCCCAAAAGGGTCCTGATGATGATGATAATGATGAATCTTCAGATGCTGAATAGGTTCATCATCTGATCTCGCTAATCCTCAATGTGTGAAAATATTGGAATAGTGTTTCTAATATTTGGGGGGTTCTTTTACTGTGAATGTAAAAATTAGTTGGCCACTGAACTAGCAGATAATCGCTTTTAATTCATACAGGGATTCAAGTTCTCTAATTGCCTTTCTGGTTTGCTTCTCAAATCACGTACTTGTTCTATCCTGTTTGCATTTTCATGTCACTTGGTTGTAAACAATATCCTCATAAGGCCCGTACCGGGTTAAAAATAGAGTTTTCGCCTCATGAATGTTTTTTATTACACTTATAAAGAAATGAATGTTTTTTTTAATTAAGGGTGAATCAGGTGATGCAGTATATCAGGCAGATAATTATTATCACTCTCTTTGGGTTTCAAGCTCTCCAATTGCTTCTGATGTTTAATTATAAAATATGAACTTGAGTTCCGTTGATCCTTGTGTTGTCCATTTACATGGCAATGGTTTTTTTTTTTTTTTTTGCATGGCAATGGTTGCAATCCATACAACTGATTTTCAGCAGACCATTTAACTATCAATGGAGTTATCCTGCCATGTGACTGGAAAAAAAGGGTTATGGCCTTGTGAGTGTGTTCAGTTGGTAGATGAAGGCAATATATTAGGATTCATGCCTCATCCAATTTTCTACCTACTGCAAACCCAAGTTCATTCTTCTTACCAATTTTCTGTATAATGCATCTCAGAGGCCAGAGCTCTATGACATGCAAATTGTACAGTTACACTTTCGGGTGAAAGTACAAAGTTTGAGGATTGTGGTAATAGCATAGACCTCATGATACTGTTATGTAGGAGTAGCATGCAGCTGTAGATGCTGAGAGTTAAACTAGAAGTATAACAGGAGGATTTGAATCACTCAAGCTTATATTTGACATGAAAAGCATTCAACTATTATTCTATGACCTGTTGAATGTTGATGAATGCGCAAATCCTGTTTTGAGACTTTCCCCTTCCTTGATGCAATTTATAATTGCATGACTAGCTAAAACAAGGTAATAAGAGCCACAGATGTTTCTATGTAGAATTCCACTCTTAGAAAAAGGCAAAAGATAATAATATTGCAAAGGTCTTGTGGTTTAGTAATCTTGTCTAATGCTCTTGTGGGGGAAGAATTTGGTTTTGAAAGGAAAAACTCATTTAATTAAAATTCCACCAATGGGCATTTCGACATTTGTGATGGGATCTTGCCAAGTGAAATGCTATGCCTGAAGGGTTATTAAGTCCAACCATGACAAAGAAAACCATTTAAAAAAAAATTATAAATAAACTAAGGGTTATATTTAGAAGAGAGGGAAAAAAGAGAGGTTTTTGAAAAACTGACAATAAAAAAAAGCTCGAAATTAAGTGTATTTTTTTTAAAAAAAAAATCTTAGAAACCATGATTGCGCCTAATAGCTACTCTCACTAATTAGCAAATTAATTATATATTCTTTGTTATGATATATTTCCTCAATTAAGAGATAATATTTAACAACGGTTTGATTTAGGTAAAACTTTATCACTTAAATTTCAACAAATTTAAATCTTATTCAAACTAAAAGTCTATTATAAAAATTTCTAAACTTAAATCCCACACAAAAACTTATGTTTTCTTTATAAAAAGAAAACAACTCATGTTTTGACTAAGGGATAAGATTTAATAATAATTTAAAATAATTTAAATATTATTCAAACTAAAAGTTTATTATCATAAATTTTTAAACTTAAATTTCACACAACTCTAGGTTTTTTTTCCTTCAAGTTGCATGATTTAACAATAATTTAAAACAAATTTAAATTTTTATTCAAACTAAAAGCCTATTATAAAAAATTTCTAAACTTAAATCTCACACATGACACGACTCACGTTTTTTTCCCCCTTAAGTTGCATCTTATTAAATTAATATTTTATTAGGATATTAAGCTATAAAGCTTTTGCCTAAGGGATAAAATTTAACAATAATTTAATTTAAATAAAGATTTATCATCTAAGTTTTATAAATTTAAATTCTACTCCAACTAAAAGTCTATTATCAAAATTTTTAGAACTTATATATATTCACTAAAGATACAATCCCTTTTAATCAATAAGCCATCCCTGTAATTAAACTCTACACAATACACCTCATGTTGTTGTATTTTTTTTTTTTTCAAAATGCAACTTATGCTTATGTTTTAATCTAATAAATTCATCTCACTTATTATTTTTTACTTCTAAATTTGCGTGCTGGATATTATGCCTAATGAAATTTACTATAAAGAAGCAAAACAATGAACATCCATTTAAGTTCTTGATTCTCTTATGTAAGTCTTTTATTTATTTATTTATATTCTCAAATTTTAAACTCTTTTGTGTATGTTTTGATTTTTAATTTAGGTTATTGTGGGGCCCGTGGGCCTGATAGCCTCGGCCCATCGTGCAGCAGGCTCAAGGCCCATACCGAGGAACACAGACTATTCAAGGCTAAATTGGGGAAAGTCTCTTTTCCCAATCCACGCCGAGGACTTCCTCATCCTCGGTCTGACAAGGATGATTTTTGGGAAAGACCAGACCCAAAGTAAGCTATCACCCTCGCATTTAATGCATTCACCTAACCCCCATGGCCGCATTAATGGGGATATAACCCCTTGGCAGGGCAGCGTTGATCAGAGTGAACCACTTGAGTACTGATAAGGCCTCTGATGGGATGGACGGTCAGAAGAAAGGCAAATGGATGATCAACAGATGGAATAAGGAGATAGGAAGATGAAGACTATATAAGAAAAGCAAGTAAAGTAAAATAGGAGGGGGAAAAAAGAGAGAAGAAAAGGGTCTCCTCGGCCACGGGCCGAGGAGCATCCCCTCATTTGTAAATAAACTCTAAGTATTTTTTTATAAAAGAAAGTTCATGCATGGTGATCGACGGCCAGCGCCTAAACCTTTAACCCACTCTCTACAAATTTATTGTTTGGACTTGTTGGGCTGAAAACCCATTCATACTCAGGGTCAATCCAAATTGAGTCCCTACAATTGGCGCAGCAGGTGCATCCTCGGCGGTCTTATCGTGACTCTCAACCGCTGGTACTGAGGATCCCTCCTCGGGAGCAGCAGGTGCAACCTCGCGAATGGCAATAGGGTAATATACCCTGTCCTCCATTCTAAGATCAGATGAGGCATCAACCTCTGCTTGGTTGAGGGTTTCATACCAGGTTTGAGAACAGTAATGCCTGCACACTGCAGGAACTTGAGCCCGAAGGGTGGCTTCAGTCTTAGCCACCCCATCTGCGAAAGCATCCTCCTCTGCCTTTTTCACAGAGCACTCAGCGTCTATTTTTGCAAATACCGCCTCGTCTTTGGCTCTCACAGCCTCGTCCCTAGCATACTCGGCAACACCTTTTTCATGGATTGTCTTGGTCAACTTCTCCTTCATATATGTAATGTTCTCTTTGACAGTTTGTAATTGACCCTCAACGTCTTGCAAGCGATTAGTTTGATCCTCAGCTTGCTTCCTGGCCACGGCTAGGTCGGAGACAGCAGTATCCCTGGCCTTCGTCATCTCTTCCAGATCCTCGGTCGCCTTTTTTAGGTCGGCCTCAGATCTCTTGAGAGTATTAGCAGCCTCCAAAAACTTGTCACGCTCTTGCGCTAAGGCATTGCTATGGTCATCGACCTTCTCGCCTAACCTGAAAAGGGCCTGGATAGCCTGCCAATAAAAACAAGCGACTCTGTAAAGAGAAAGAAAGATACTAAGCGACAAACTTTGAATAAAGTAAATAGGTGCCAAAGAACCCACCATGCCTAGATATTTCTTAAGGTCGAGGACAACCTCTGACCCACTCATATTCCTTAGCTCGGCCATGTCAGTGGGAAGAAGAAAAGATTTCTCCAGGGCCTCGGCCACGAGAGCCTCCTCGGCTCCTTGAGATTCCCGCATCGACGCGTTATCCATCAGGGGCTGATCATGAAGCATGGCAGCGGGCAGCCAGGCTTGAGCCTCGGACTGCTGGGTGGCCTTCTTACCCTTCCGTTGACCACCGAGTTTCAGTTGCTTCAGAGGCCTGCGAAACCTTCCCTCCTCGGATGGGGAATGGGATTTGCTCCCATCCATTGGCTCCTTACCCTTGGAAAGTCTTTTCTTTTTCGGGTCATGAGACTCGGTCTAAGGGTCTGATACTATGGGGACAGAGGACGACCTGGTTTGCACGGTTAGAATCTGGGGCTGAGGTGCTGGGGGCTGGGGCTGCGACTCCTCTGGTACACCCTTCTTGGAACCGCCTTCGAGCAAGTCAAGAAGATTGGTTTGAGGCTGTCTTTTTAGACCCATCTCAGCCTGAGTACCAACTCTTAGGGACTGGAGATCGGCTTCGGACAAATGAAGGTCTCCTAGGTCACCGGGGGGATCCTCGGACTGATCAGCTAGGTCAAACACACTATATTCGTCCTCGGAGGAACTCAGTTCAACCACCTCCCTTGCCTCCTTAGATAGTCCTTCCTCGGCCACCGTTACTTGCTGGGATGAAGAGGGACCTGATAGCGGAATGCCTGCAGGTATATAAGACCCCTCAGTAAATGCAAAACCGTCCTCCACCACGGTAATCTGCGTAAGCCGAGGGTCACGAGCTCTAATTACGTGCTTCGGGACTGAGAATGATTTCTGAGCTGGGTCACATCCGAGGATCTGATGAGCAGCTCTGACCTGGTTATCAGTTTCGTTCAAGAAAAGGTCCAACCTAAGAACGGTTTCCAAATCCTCTTTGTTAACCAGATGGAAATGACGTGCAAAGGCGTGCGGATCTGCGAAAAGAAAAGCGAAATTCCTATGGTTAATCAACCAAATCGGATATACAGTTATAAAACTTGAAAATACTGAAACCTAGATTGTCTTTTACTTCGGATACCCTACCTGGCTCCCCCTCTACTGTTGGGCAATGAAAACCGTTGTGCCACTCTCCCGACACTATGAGGAAATCTTAGGTTAACCCCTTATTGGAATCAGGAAGACATTGGATAAGACGAACCCTATCGTCCCTTGTCTTCATATAGTACGTCTTACCCCTCAGGTGATGAAGGTTGTAACACCAGTTCACATCGTGGTGAGTCAGTCTCAACCCCATTTTCTCATTCAGGGTATCTATACACCCTAATATCCTAAATACATTCACGGCATACTGAGTAGGAGCCAGGCGAAAATGCCTAAGGTAATTGAGGGTCACCGGCCTCATAGAAATTCTCATCCCTCCTTCTACAAAAGCGACTATCGGGATCACGACTTCACCCTCTCTCCTCTTAAGGTACCACTCCCCTTCTTCACAGTACTTCAAACTCACATTATTGGGTATTCCATAGTCGACAATGAATTTGTTCATCATCTCGTCGGACTCAACCAACTTCTTAAACTTACCCATTCCCCAAAGACGACTAAAAGTTCTAAAAGAAGAAAAGGAGGAGTAAAATCAAGGAAATTTGGGGTTGCTAGAAAAAGAAGACTTACAGAAGTATGACGATACTCTTCAGATAGTGTACAAGTCAAACCAGATTCAAATCATACGCGTCAATAATTGTAAGCGCGAAAATGATGAAATCAGACAGTTCAAACAGGTACTTATACTCCCCCTTAGGTTCCCCAAATGTAACCGCTTGCTTATAAAAGTAAAAGATCATGCCGTTGAAAGTGGGAAACGTGGTGCCGCCAAAATTTAATGTGGGCACCCATTAAGTCTTGAAACGCTAAAAACGCGCATCGGGCAGTCAAAAAGCTGCCAGCATCAACACAAACCGAAGTGAGGCGACTCGTCTAGAGGGCCCGCAGGTATCAAAACCCTCCTCCCCGTCCGAGGGAATGTGCAGCAGGGTTTTGAGGGGCTATTGTGGGGCCCGTGGGCCTGATAGCCTCGGCCCATCGTGCAGCAGGCCCAAGGCCCATGCCGAGGAACACAGACTATTCAAGGCTAAATTGGGGAAAGCCTCTTTTCCCAATCCACGCCGAGGACTTCCTCATCCTCGGCCTGACAAGGATGATTTTTGGGAAAGACCAGGCCCAAAGTAAGTTGTCACCCTCGCATTTAATGCATTCACCTAACCCCCCTGGCCGCATTAATGGGGATATAACCCCTTGGCAGGGCAGCGTTGATAAGAGTGAACCACTTGAGTACTGATAAGGTCTCTAATGGGACGGACGGCCAGAAGAAAGGCAAATGAATGATCAACAGATGGAATAAGGAGATAGGAAGATGAAAACTATATAAGAAAAGCAAGTAAAGTAAAATAGGAGGGGGGAAAAAAGAGAGAAGAAAAGGGTCTCCTCGGTCACGGGCCGAGGAACATCCCCCCATTTGTAAAGAAACTCTAAGTATTTTTTTATAAAAGAAAGTTCATGCATGGTGATCGACGGCCAGCGCCTAAACCTTTAACCCACTCTCTACAAATTTATTGTTTGGGCTTGTTGGGCTGAAAACCCATTCATACTCAGGGTCAATCCAAATTGAGTCCCTACAGTTATTATATTTAATATGTGAGTGTGTTGATTTTTCCAATTAGACTATTACTAGGAAAAAATCGATATTGAAGAACTATTTTGTTTATTATAGTTTGTATTGGCTAGGGTATAGATTAAACACAACTCAAATAGAAATAATCAAACTCATTCTATATCTCATATTAAGAAATTAATACAAAGCACAAAGAGAATTTTAAAATATAAAAATGAATAAACACCGATAAGGTCTAAACTCTAAACAATCAAAACTTAAAATAATTCTTTTTATTAAAATTATTTATTTATTTTATAATTTATTATTACTATTTATTTAATAATTTAGTTTTAATTATTTTAAAATTTTTGAGCTTAAATATGAATTTTCATCGAGCCATGCATTGCACAAGAGTAATACTACTTATATTTTAAATAAGATTGATAAGGTCTAAACTCTAAACAATCAAAACTTAAAATAATTCTTTTTATTAAAATTATTTATTTATTTTATAATTTATTATTACTATTTATTTAATAATTTAGTTTTAATTATTTTAAAATTTTTGAGCTTAAATATGAATTTTCATCGAGCCATGCATTGCACAAGAGTAATACTAATTATATTTTAATATTAGAGTAGGAGTGGTTTCAAATTAATTGAAATTAAACTTTGTACTAAAAAAAAAAAAAAAAAAATCAAACCACAGGCTCATTTAGAATTTATTCAGTCCTACAAGATGACAATCACATTTAGAATTCAAGGAGTTCACATAGTAATTAAAACTTATTTTGTTTTATTGGTGGGAGAAGACCATGTGAATGATCTAACAAGAGGATTGAATATTTTCTTCATTGCACACGTTGACATTATTAGCGAAAAATGTTTAAACAAAACAATACCGCGTAGTTAATTGTTTCACTTCAATTTAAGCCTTTTGTTTTTATGTGAAACTTCAATTTTTATTAATTTCATTATATTTATCCCCCCACCCCAAAACCGCCGCTTTTTCACAATTCTTTCATTATAATTAATTTTCTATTCTCATATTCTATTAGTTTAAATTAAAATAGACATTATTTTCATTTCACTTTCTTTATTTATAGAACATAATTATAATCTTTGGATATTCCCTATGCTACCTTTCCCAATAGATAAACATTTTTCATTTTTAAATATCCAAAAAAAAAAAAAAACTTTATGTTTCTATATTATCCTCCCACATTTTCTTTTCTAAAATCAAAAAATTATAAAATTCTTATTAAAAATCATAAGACACTTCATGTAAAGTAAATGACATTTTAAGAAAATTTTTTAATTTCCTTACGTAATTATTGTACCATAAAATATGGAATACATTTTTTTTTTTCCTTTCATTATACAATGGAGAATTTGAAGAGATGCAAAAAAGTGTCAAAACCAAACAACAACAACAACAACAACAACGCACAACAAGAAGAAGAAGTTAGACGGAACCGTTACGTGACGTGACGGCACATCCCTCTTAACACCTTTCAGAACCGTCTAAACGCTGCCGTCACTCCTTTTCCCCAAACCCTAACCGCCTCCTCCTCTGTCTATGGCCTCTTCCGATGACTTTCCTCTCATCGACTCTTCTTCCTCCTCTCCCAACCCCCACGCGCACACGCGCCACGACGCCGCCGCGTACTACTCCACCGAAGCCCCGTTCAACGACGCCGAATCCGACCCGAACAACAGGCCCGGCGGGCCGCCCGGAGCCCCGACTCCGCCTAAGCGGACCGCCTCTCCCTACAACTACTACAAGAAGCACAAATGCAGCAACTCGGGCGAGTCGGAGAACGAGTCGTACCGGAAGGACCGCGAGGAGTGGTCGGACACGGCGATCGCGTGTCTGCTGGAGGCGTACACGGAGAAGTACAACGAGCTGAACCGCGGGAACCTTCGCGGGAGGGATTGGGAGGAAGTGGCGGAGGCTGTGACTGATCGGTGCGGCGGCGGCGTCGGAGGCGGCGGAGATAAGAGCAAGGCGACGTACAAGAGTGTGGAGCAGTGTAAGAACAAGATCGATAATTTGAAGAAACGGTACAAGGTGGAGCTGCAGAGAATGAGCGCTGCTACGGGTAGTACCACCACCACGCACTCGCATTGGCATTGGTTCAAGAAGATTGAGGCTATCGTCGGAAATTCCGGAACCGCCAACAAAGGCGGCGGTTCCGACGAGGACCGGTCCATTTCTCACGCTAGATCGCCTCGCCAATCAAAGAGGTTTTTTTAATTTCAAGTTTTTAACCAAAATTTATTTATTTTTTGTTCTTAAATTTAAGTCATTAGCGATTTTAATCACCATAATTTTTCCAGTGTACCTTGTCGTACTCGTACTGGTATCATAACTGCGCGTGTCATGTTATAATTTTTCAGAAATTGCTCGTGTTATTGTTTCGTACTGTGTCTGTGTCCGTGCTTCCTAAATTTAAAATGATTAGTTTTAAAAGCGATCTCTTTAAACTTCAGAGACTGAAATCATCCATGTGCTAAACTTTGGGGGACTGACAATGTATTTAAGCATACTTTTTTTTTTTTTTTTTATTGTTATGTTTACACATGCAACTAGGGACTCTTGAATTCATGATGTAGTTTGAGGGTGAGCTCATTGGTAATGAGTTTTTTATTACCATTTGAGTTATGTAAAATATTCTAATTTTTGTTCTTTGTCATTGTTGTTGTTTAATTTTTTTTTTTGTTAATTTATCAAGTTTTGGATTAAATTGGTTACGGATTTAGTTTTGGGGAGTGAATTTTTTTTTTTTTTTTAAGTGCTTGTTATGTATAATAATTCCAATATTTTGTTGAATTCATGACATAGTTTGAGGATAAGCACATTGGCAAATTTAAAATCATTTTAGTTTTGTAAAATTTTCAAAGGTAAAATTTTTGTGGTGGTATGTGCATTGTGACTGAAATTTTGTGTTGTTGATGAGAATGACTTCTTGGATTATCTTGGAAGGGATGTGAGATATGAGGAATGTTGCTTGACTGTGTATCTTTATTCTACTGCAGACATTCTGGTTGAGCTTATATGTTATAAGTTAATACTATTATTGTAGATGATGTGTGTGACATTTACGAGAATTTATGATTAATTGGGTTGTTTTTAAATTGTGTTGCTAAAATGAAGTTTTTAGGGGTACAGCTGAATCAGCTGATAGACCGTTTGTCTTGCTAAGGGGGAGGTGCAGCATGCATAGTAGATGTTTAGACCAAACATTTTTGTTGCCAACTTAGTCAGTTCATAGCATGTCATGGCATAGAAGACTTTCATATTCATCTAATCAAATGTCTGATATTTTTATGGACAGATATATGTCGAGCAATGCTGCCTTGACAAACAATCTGAAATCCAAACCGATATCAAATTTAAAATGGCGTAGAGTTGTGTTTAAAATCAGTGGTACTGCATTAGCTGGGAACTGCCAGAGTATTGACCCCAAGGTGCACGTTCTCTCTACATGTTATCATTGATTTGCAATTGGATTTGTTATGACTTTTGGAAATTTTGAACGAATGAATTATTTCATCCTACTAGCAGTTTTTGAATGAAAAATTCAACCTGAACTGCTTTCTTCTGTCATTAGGTGGCGATGCAGGTTGCTAAGGAAGTTGCATCTGCTTGCCGCATTGGGGTGGAGGTATACCAAACTTCCCAAATTTTTTTCCATTTCATTTTTCATTTTTAACATATGTCTTAAATTTTGTGCTTTCAATGTTAATTTTGTTCTTTTTGTGATTCAAATTATTGTATAGGTGGCAATTGTTGTTGGAGGTCGTAATTTCTTTTGCGGAGACACATGGGTATCTGCTACTGGCTTAGATAGACCTACGGCTTACCAAATTGGGTAATGGCCTTTAACCGACATTACAACTTCTATCTTGCAGTAAAACTTCTGCATCAGGCTGTGGTTTAATATTATCACTTTATTGATGTTTAAAAGGTCAATCAGCAATAGCTAGTCAGCTCTGTTTTTGGAGGAATTCATAAGAGCAGTAAATTTTGTAATGCTGTTCTACTGTTCCTAATGTGGATGATTTGGAGAGAAGGGAATGCCGACTTATAATGGTGCTGAGTTCCTTTGGAATTCAGTTAATCATTGTTTTTAAGATCTTTGTGTGATTGGATGACTATTCTAGCCAGTGTCTATTCCACTTCTATTTAAGAATTCATTGACCCTTTGAATTCTAGATTGTAATTTGTAAGAGCAGTTCTTTTATGTGTCCCATGTACTTGAGCATACTCTTTTGTTAGTGATTTTTTTTCTGAAAAAAATAATTGAAGTTTATCTTTACTGTCCTCGTCATTATGTTGTTGGTTTTATTTTATTGCTCAAATTGAAGTACATTGGTTTTATCCCTGGTATCATTGTTACTTTTAAACTATAATGTATTCGGCCACTTCTATTTGCTGCATTTTGTTGATGCTGTGTGCAGAACTAGAATGAGACTGAGAAACATAGTGATTCAGAAGTCAGCATAGCTAGAATTGTTTTCGTAATGTTTCTTTTCCTTTGTTACAGATTTTTGCAGTTTTACTAGTTTGTCAGGATCTTTGATGCAAATTTAGGTGTAGTGAAGTTACTAGGTTTTCTTGTACTAAATAGATATTTTAGCAGTTCTCAGCCCTTTTTGCTGATATGTAAACTGGTTTGAAAAGGAAAACTTGTTTGTACTCTCATAGTACAGACATGTTTGTTATGTCAAATTTTATAATTCCTGATGGTCTATTTCCTTGATTTGCTTCTTTATTTCCATATGATTTTCTCAAACTCCACTGTATACGGATTAAGTAATTTATGTTCTCATCTTAAACTTCAGTTGTTGCTTTCATGCTGACCATTTGGCCATTTTTGATCTGTTGCAGTATGATGGCAACAGTTATGAACTCTATACTGCTCCAATCAGCTCTAGAGAAGCTGGGCGTTCAGACACGTGTGCAAAGTGCATTTGCTATGCCAGAGGTTGCTGAACCGTATAGTAGGCAACGGGCCATCCGGCATCTTGAGAAAGGAAGAGTTGTCATATTTGGTGGTGTTGGTGCTGGCACTGGAAATCCACTCTTCACTACCGATACAGCTGCAGCTCTGAGGGCTTCTGAGCGTATGACCCTACCCTTTTCCAACAAACCGATTTTTTCCTCTACATTTCTGGTTCACCATCTTTATAAACAAACAAACAAATAAATAAATAAATAAATAAATAAATATATATATATATATATATTGTCTTTATAAACAAACAAACAAATATATATATATATATATATATTGTCTGGGAGGACATTGTGATGTTGTGTCTATTTTTTTGGTCTCAGTTAATGCAGATGCAGTTCTTAAAGGTACCAGTGTAAATGGTGTCTATGACTTTCATTCTGGTAACAGCAATGTGATACTTGATCACATTTCCTATCGCGATGCTATTTCTAGCACCATAACCTCTATGGACCTGATGGCGATAACATACTGTGAAGAGAATGGAATTCCTGGTTGGTCTTATTTCATTATTCTAAATTTTCAATGCCATATTTTATCCTTCTCTTTTGTCTAAAAGGTTTATATTCTTTCTCTGTAGTCGTGGTTTTTAATTTGCTTGAGCCTGGGAATATCTCGAGAGCATTATGCGGAGACCAAGTTGGCACTTTGATTGATCAGGCTGGAAGTATTAGTTAATGCATTTGGAGCCATATCTAACCTGATTCTTTTAAAGTATAGTATAAGTTAATCTGTAAGTGTCGTTAGTCCTTGTTAGAAGTATTTAAATAGAAAATTAGGAGCAAATTAGGCCTCATGTTGATACCCTAAAGTTTTGTCCTTGTAGTTTTACAGTATACTTTTTACTTCCTCCATTTGTATTACTCTTTTCCTAATACAACATTGCCTGTAAATTTTTCTATCAGTTTTTCTCATAATAACTTATTAGTTTTTTTTTTCCTTTTCCCCCAGAGATGAATGGGAATTTGGTATAGAATATAGAAATAACCTCGTCTCTGCACCCTGCAAGATTTGTTAACAATTGTTGTAAAGTTTTTATTACAGATTTTACTCCAGTTAGCGGGTTTAGATTCTGGGGAGGTTGGATCAGGCTGGATCTTGAATGCTGTTGATGCTAATTTAAAGCAGAGTTCTTCCTCTTTAATGAAATTTTCTAGCTTGTTACCTGAGCAATGCACAGGTTTTTGTTTATAAATTTTATGTGGCAAGTTGTAGAAGTTGTTATTGGTGAGGTAAAAAAGTAATTTCAGTGGTAGGTTTAAATTAGAACTAATAACAACTAATCACCTATAATTTGTTGTGAAAATGTTGTTAACATAACACCTCTTTATAATTTATGATTAAATCTACTTTTGTTCATTAACTTTTAGGGTCAGTTCCTTTTTGGTCCTCAACAAATATTTGGTGTCAATTTAGTCCTATATTATACACAAGATTCAAGCATCTTACCAAGAATTCTTAAAAAGTTTCTTCTTTTTAAACAAGTTTGACGTTTCTATGTCATCTGTACTGTTATTTGGCTCCATAGGATTTATTGATGTGGTTGTCGGATGCTTTGAGCAGATTCCAGATTTCTTTTCATTTTCTGTTTTATCTTGTCTTTAATGCCATTTTTTTTTCTTTCCCTATTAATTTTGTTTGTCTTTATTTTTATATTGGGAGCAGCTTGTGTCCAGTGCCAGTGATTACTGGACATGTTGCGATGCTGACACGTGTCCAAGACTGGACACGAGTCCGTATCCTAACGGGTCTAGTGGCCACTAGCCACTAGACAAAAGCCTTGCCCTTTTATATTTTCTGCCTTGCATTATTTTTCCTTTTTTGTTTGACACATGTAATAAAACCTAAAATACTTTATGACTTTTTTTTTCTTCTTTCTCTTTTTAACATAAACCCTAAAATACGTTCTCTTTTCTCTTTCATCCCGTATTTAATTCTGACTTTAATATTGTAGGGCAACTAAAAAAAAATTAAAAGATAAATAATTAAAAAAAAAATCTTCATCAAATAAAATCCTTTTGAGACTTAAAATGTGTTGGGGGCAAAAAAGTTTTCCCTTCAACAGATGAGGTTGTAATTGGATTGGGGGCCTAAATTGAAACTCGATAATGGGCTTAAAGCACTACCTAAAGGCTATCGATAAAACTTTTGAGAAATTTACATTTTTTTTATGCTTTGACCTAGGTTAGGATTGGCAAGGATTATGGGATGGCCCAAAACATTTCCTACAGCAGACATGTTAGCACAAACAGAAAAGTCCACTGCAATAAAGAAATAGCCTAGTAATAAAATATTCCAGTAGTAAAATATTCCAATGGTAAAATATTTTAGCAGTAAAATAAGACAGAATAGAATAAACCTCTAGTTGTTAGTTATTTCATGAATTAAGGAGACTGTCTACATCTCCAAAATCATCATATATAGGTTCCATCAAGAGAAAGTCCTCCAATATAACAACATGAGATAAAAACTCTATAGTAATAATTACATTATAGCCTTCAATAGGAAAGGAATAAACAAACACCATGGGATCCATTATAACAAGTAATGGAGAAAGCTTAGTGTGAGATGAATGGAGAGAGATATTTCAGCTAGCACAGTAAGATCATTATTAGGTTAAGGTATGCTTATGAAGAGAGCTTATGTAGTGAGTAGAGAGGGTCATTTTGGTAGCATGAGTAATGAGAGAGAGTTATTAGCAAAGTTGTTGGAACTTTCTGCTAAGGGATGTATGAGAGCTTGTGAGTGGTATTTTTGAGCTAGGGACTGAAGAGTTTAGTTTCTAATTTTGAAATTAAGAACTCAGAACCTCAGAACCTCACTAAGAGCTTAAGAAAATTAGAGGGAGAGGAAAATAGAGAAGTTTATGAGAGAGTTGTTATTCTCTATTGGTGTACCTTGAGGTATTGGTGAAAGACTCTATTTATAGTTGAGTTTAAGGGGCTGTTTAGCAAATAATTTCAACCAAAATCTATCTCAATATTTAGAAAATTCTTAGAAAATCATTCCTAGGATTTGGCCAAGAATGATATGTTTAGCTTTAAGGTGTTCTTGCTGTTTTGGGTAATAACAGCTGAAGGCTCTGATTTAGCATTAAATGCTAATTGTCCTTAGCCAATGAGATTAGAGCATGTGTTTAGGCTAATGATCTTGGTTGTCTGTTGCTAGTATCAAAGTTCCAAGGGCAGATTATGTTACCTTAAGCCAGGTGTCAATCTTGGAGCACTCTGTTGGAAACTTTGCTAGAGATCTCCTTGGTACCCTTCAAACCACATTTCCCTAAGTTTCGCCATTTAGGTTCATGTTCTTGGTTCATGAATCAGAAAATATACATTTTTGGCAATGTAGTGAGCTATTCATAAGTGATTCCAGAAGCTTCCATAGTCTAGTTATGGCAGTCCCTTATTCCTTAGCCGATTGTGTTGTAGAAGAGAGAGATCATGGCTGGCTTCAGCCTTCACAGCTTTATGTCTTGTCAATAATCATGAAAATCAGTTTGCCAAGGAAGTGTTTAAGCTCAGCTTGCCATGTGTCCCTCTGACATGATTTGACAAGCTAAAGGTGATTGCAATGGGTCCCAGTTGTTAGTCTAGTTGTGTTGAAATTTGACTTGTGGCTGGTCTAACAATTTTAGTTACCCACATAAGCTTTAGTTGCTAAGATTTGGCACATGGGCTGGACTGTCTCGGTTGGGCCTTGTTGGCTTTCTTGGGCTTGTTCATCTCTATAAAATGAATAGTTTTGCCATGGGTTTGCAATATATATGGGTTTTTGTAGTTAGAGTTTCTTATGGAAAAAATAAGCATAGTTCCCATAAATTTTGTAGAAGAAATAATTTTGAAATATGGGTAATATGTCATAAGTAATTTATGTTTCTCATGAGTTAGAGAATTTAGTATATTAAAATACGTTTTTGCCAAAGAATAGTTTTGTCAAATTATATTTGGGCTTTGATAGAATAATTGTTTGCCCAATAGGTTTGAGTTTTTGGTAAAAGTTGTCAAAATAGTACCGGGCTTTTTGTAAAAGTTGCCAAAATAGCATTGGGCTTTTTGTAAGATGTTGCCAAAATAGTATTAAGCTTTTTGTAAAAATTGCCAAAATAACATTGGGCTTTTTGTAAAAGTTGCCAAAATAATATTGGGTTTTTTTGTAAAAGTTTCCAAATAATATTCGGTTTTTTGTTTTTGGTAAAAATATTGCCATGTAGCAATAGGCTTAGTAAGAGTCCCGTGTAGCAATAGGCTTCTAAGAGTGTTGTGTAGCAACAGGCTTTGTAAGAGTGCCATGTAATAGCAGGCTTTAGGGTGCCATGTAGCAACGAGCTTAGTAAGGAGTTTTGTTGGGCCTTTTGGGTTTTGCCCACAAGGTAAATGAGTTTGGGCTTTTATAGAGATAATATAATTTTGTGGCCCAATTTTGGTAATATTATGAGAAGTGTTTGTGTGGGCTCAAGTTGGGTAATAATATGAGGAATATTTGTGAGAGCCTAAGTTGGTTAATATGTGGAATATATTTGTGAGAGCCCAAGTTGGGTAAAACGTGGGAAATATTTGTGAGGGCCTAAATTGGGTAATATGGGAGATATTTGGGAGGACCCAAAATAATTTATGGGACTTGTATGGGTATTTTGGTGAGTAAGACAATGGAATTAGGACTTGAAAAATTGTACCTCAACAAAAGGTAATTGAGTTAAAGTCCAATAAGTTCAATTAAAACCTAATTGAAGAGAGGAATGAAAATGTCTTAAAAGCCTTAAGATAATTAAGGTAATTAATTTGAACTTAAATAGTAACATGAAAGTCAAGTTAATCCAATTTTAATTAATTGAATATAATCAATTTATAAAGCATGCTAGACAATTAATGATGAATCAAGATCATCTAAGTCTAATAAAGGAAATGCATTTAAGAGTTAATAAAGTCTCAACTTCAATTAATGTTTTTCCTTCATAAAACTTAATCACTCATCCGAAACAAAGCTTTCAATCTTAGATGGTATCCACATGCATGATCGGGTAGACACATACACATACTTGGTTGTTGATGACGTGATGTTCATCGTGCTTACATGTTGTTTGTTCAAGGTTGATGCCATGATAACATGCTTGTCTTCTCACATGCTCTTCTTGCTTTCTTCCAGTTGCTTCACATGACATGTAGATTGCTCCTTAGGCTATTGACATGAATGCACACTCGCTTGAGCCTCTTAGATTGCTTTCACCCAATGAAGTTAAGTAAAGATACATGAAGGCCAGCTATAGCTAGGCAGGCTTTGGGTGCCTAACCTTTTCCTATCATGTACCCTAACTCTAAACCTAGTTTGATAGGTAAACCTTCATAGACTCATTTTTTGGTCCCTGGACCTTTAACCAAGTGGCGACTCTCCTGCCTCTTTTTAAGAGGCTCTACATACTCCTAAACTCACATTGACTTTAAGTCTAAAACTGCTTTCAGGAAAATTAAGTATCGAGTATCTTGCCTTCTTGAGAAGGAATTTACATGGGACGTGTCATAAAGGTGGTACGACACACAAAACTCACAAACATGCATATGCATGATAAGTTGAACATGATAAACTTGTTGAATATGTGATATTAATGTGAATATGAGATAATGAGCATGTTGATGATCTTGCTTGCTACCATAAATGTATGCACTTTTTGCCAGGATGGATATGATGTGATCTATGAATTGATGATATGATGTGATGTATAGTTGGTAAAGATATCATGGTGGGTGAAATAAGATTAGAACTACGTATGTAAGCCTAACTAGAGTAACCTATTATAGGATTTCTTAATAAAACTAGGACATGAAACACAATAAATTGAGGCTAGCCTATATGGATGTACAGGACTCTCTACAAAGGGCCCAGTTGGTTCCTGGACCTAACCAGGGGACGCCTCTTAAACTCTCTACCTTTGATCAACTTAGCTAAGGTGTACCCTCTAGAGAAGTGCAAAGAGCACACAATTGAGCAAAGAGACAAACCTAGGGCCCACTTGACCAAGGGGCTGACATGGTGGTGTGCTCACAATGACCATGATTTATCCTATTTCCCCATGGGGATAAGGATTAGGAGTCCTTAATTGTTGTAAGAATTGTTGCATGAGCTCTTAATTTTGCCGCGTTAGTTCATGAAAACACTCACCGTCAAAGCTTGTATCTATTGTTCCATAGGATTGGGAGGTATTTGGGGTCAATTGGGATCCATTAGTGTGGATGAGTAACCTTTCATCATAGGAAGAGCTTAATAGCTAATGCTTCCCATCGATGGCTCCATCTAAAGAAACCAAATTCTTCAGTTGATTACTCGTCCACCTAAATATCACCAAAGCCTTCTCTAATTAGTTTGCAATAATAAAATGATTAGATCAAAAAGACATCGGTGTGGTGTCGTTGCCATCAAGGTTCGAATAACAAAAACCCCAATTCGACACTAGGGCAAGGATCAGTGGCGGTTCTAGGAATTGTTTTTCTTTAGGGGTTCATTAAGAAACTTAAATTAAAAAAATCGTAAAAAAAGAACTTGAATATATCGAGTTATTGCCATCAAAACAAACATAAAAGCACTCTCAAATACATGAAGTTTTACAATTTTCTTTGGTGAGTTTTTATATTTTGAAATCATTACATGATAGTTGATTATTAGTTGTCATTATCTATCGTCAATGTGGGTAGGTATGACCATTTTATTTTGTTAAATTTGTATAACATTTTTATTTTCATGCAGTTGTCATTATTTTTATAAAAACATTTTAAACTAAATAACAAAACTTAACTCACTTATATTGTATTAATTATTGACTCATGCAACCACGCTGATTCATCCATAAATAATACACAAACTATCTACTTAACTAATTAAATGCTTGAATCCTTTCATGAATCTCGTATCATCTCTCTTCTCTATCTAATTATCTTGATATCTCCACTCTAAGAATGAAAATTGAGTATTTGTTGAACAGTTTTAAACCCCTTAAACCAACCAGATTAACCTAGTTAATTAGCCAAGTGATTAACTTAGTCAATTTAAGCAATTCTAGGTTATCACAAATATACATCATATCAAGAATATAAAGCAGTGGAATAATAAATAACTCAATGATATGATCACTCAAGAAACCACATGGTAAAAACCTAGGGAGGATTTGACCTAGCTATTCTCAAGGTAAACCTGAATCCACTATGCGAAAGAATCGAAGTTCATACAAAAGGACTTACAAGCTCCTCGCTTGACTTCCTAATGCTACCCACCAGTAGAACTTACTGACACGACCACGTGCAAGCTCCGAATCCACGGACTCTTTCTTTCTTGGATTCTCCAATCAGCTACAAGTACTGACGCTTGTTATTCTTTAAGCTCCAATGGCAGCAACCGAGTTGATCATCAAGATGTTGATACTATCTCTACCTTAAAAACCCTAAGCTTTGTGTAAAGAAAAGCTCCTTTAGATCTCACAAGAGATTTACACAAAATAGAAAAGTATGAGTAACAATACAACAGGAGCAACTCTAAAAACTGGCTAGGGTTTTTCTTTATATACCTAGGGTAAAAACAGAAAACCCAAAACATTTAATGAGTTAGGGCTGAACTGGAATATTCTGCAGAAAAACATTCTACTCGAGATTCGATCGATCGATTCTTTCTTTCGATCGATCGAGCCAGGTCGAAATGCACCAATGCATCTGTAGCCTCTCGATTCCAACTTTACATGAAAGACACAACTTTGAGCAAGCCTAAATAAGACTAAACATATTGTTTTGATCATGGTTTACCAACATTACACATTAGAGTTCTAAATACATAAATTCCTAAATCTTTAAAACCTAACAAACTCCCCCTTTGGCAATCCGTGACAAAACACAAACTAAAAGCTCAAAGTTTACAAGTGAAAGGCCTTTACATAAATAATGCTCATAAAAACTAAAATTCAATCCTAACTACTATCCATCAGTTGCAAGTGCAGACAGTAGCTCAATTGAATCAACCTGTATATTCCTGAAACACTCAACAAATGCATAAACGCATGTGTGACAGAAAATAGTAAATAAACAGGTATAACATTCTTGTATGATTCACACAACACATAATAAAGACATATATCAATGAATAATCTCATAAATATAAATCAATAAACAATAAATCCAAAGAAACAAGAATCATGTATATATCATGTTTATCAAAAAACCATGTTACTCCCCCTAACATGAATATCCCCAAAAATGATATACAAAGTGAAGCGCCTAGATACAACCTAATATCTCCACTAGCTCCTCAAAAAAAAAAAAAAAAAAAAAAAAACTCTCCCCCTAACTACAAAACTCCTCTACAAAGTCTACTCCCTCTTTTTGTGACAGAATGCCAAAGAGTAATCACAAGCCATCATCAAAAGGATGTGGTGAGGGTAAACGAAAATGTGCTAGATTAGCTCGCAACGCACGAATCTCGTCAAGTAAGTCTACCAAAAGCTGACCATGAGCCGCCTGAACGATCATGACAGTCTCCAAAGTACGACGTATCAAAGTCATCCGATGGAGGTGAAGGAACATCAGCAGCAGCAGCAGTATCAGGATTAGGAACAACCTCACCAGCAGGACCTGTAGAAGAAGAGAGAGGAGGTGCGGAACTAGAAGGCTCAGACCTAGGGTGTTTAGAGCCAGCTCGAAGGTAAGCAGCCCTCTGCCTAAGAAAAGACACACTTATAGAAGCAATCACATGAACAGGCTCAGAGGAAGGGAAACCACTAAGATCAAGATAAAGTAAAATCCTATGAATAAAAATAGGATAAACAAGAGCATGTGAAGAAGATGAACTCCTATAAACTTCGTTCAAAGAACGAAGAAACAAATGAGAAAAACTGATAGGAGCATTAGTGACAAGAGCGTACAAAAATACACACCGCTCAAGAGGAATGGTGTGAAGATGAGAAATGGGCCAAATAGAGTGACATGCTATCCGAAAGAAGATTTAATGCAACTTAAAAAGCTCAGCAGAGGTGATCCTAGGATTAGAACCCCACTGAATAGAAGACCCAATGATGTAAGACATGACATCACTCAAAACAGGAGACTCATCATAAGGATAGACTGGGTGCTGGACCAAGGGTACCCCAAGAGCATCAGCCACTACCGTAGGAGTAATGGAGTACTCTACGCCTCGTATCCAACTCTTTACTGAAGTGTTGGAATTATAGACGCGGATAGAGATGTTTGAGAAGAACTCTCTAATCAGGGTAGTTGGAGGAGGAGGATCAGAAACATCCAACAAAGGTAACCAGCCCCGATGCTCAAAGTTTTCCCTAATGGCAGGATCAAGCTCATCTAAGATGATAGAACGCTCAGACCATATCTTTCTCTTAAGGTTCAGCTTCTTATAAGTCTCTTGGTTTTTCTCACTAGGAAACTTCTCTCGGTCAAAGGAAGGAAGGGAAGGAGTAGGTGTGGGGACAGACCTACGAGCCCTAGTCTTCCTAGGCATAGTGCTAAGGAAAAGGACAAAGACACACAGAAAAGACCAAAAAAAAAAAACAAAAACTAAGGGCAGACTGCAAGTTAGCTCAAAAAGATATAGAACAACAATCTATATGATGCATGAACAATTACAATATCATGATGTATGTACTAATGCAGTAAGCAAAGTTCAAATTAAGTTCAATTTCACAAAATTGGCTTGAGCAGAGAGTTTCTAACAAAAACCTCAAAAATTTGAAAAACCACTTGAAAATTTTGAAACAGATTAATGAATTGAGCATTACATAACACAACACACAGACTATAATGCCTAATTGCATCAAAACAATAAGCCAATTTCATCAATTTCAACATAATTGAACAAAATCCCCAATTTGGATCAATATAAACCCTAGAAAATTCAATTTTTCATAATTCACAAAATTGATCAAATTAAACCATCAAGAACAAGTTTATATCATGTCCCCACAAAAACCCATTAATCAATTGCACAAAATAGGGCTTGAATCAACAAAAATCCCAAATATGCAAGGTCCGAAAATTTGAGTGTAAAATGCATGAAAATAAACTCAAAAGGAAGGGCAAAAGAGACTTACTGGCTTGAGGAAAGAGAATCTTTGCAAAAAATTCGAAGGAAAACAACAAAAAATTTAACTGTAGAGCCTTGCTTAGTCGAAGAGAGAAGAAAAGTTTGAAAAACTTTTTGAAAAAGTGTTTGAATCAGTCAAGAATAGTGTTTTAAAAAACCTGATTCACGACTTTCGATTAATCAAAAATCACATTTGATCGATCGAATCAATCCAAGATTTTTAAAAGAATTTTAAATATTTTCGATCGATCGAAAAACAGATTGGATCGATCGAAACAGGCAGTGGCTCACAGTATTTTGAGAAAAATTACAGTTTTGAAAAGCTTAAACCAATTTTTGAAAATAACTCCTCAAAACATTAAACAAAATGCATGAGTATGAGATGTAATGGAATGCTTTTTCAAAAACCCAAATTTTAATCCCAGTTTCTCCAAAGAAAGTTTCAGCCAATTTCTCTTTAAATTTTCAAGAAAAAAAATGTTTTGCATAATACTCAAGGTATTTTCAAACTTGGTTGGTCAGACCAAAAATACACACAATAACATGTACAATGTTTAGCAAAGAGTAACTTGTGTAGTGTGTGCAACTAGTAAAAACTTGAGATACATGTGAGGTGATATGTGAATAGAAATCAATCACAAAGTCTACAAAATTCATCACACAGAATTTAAAAGAGACTATCACCTAAAGAGTTACATCATATAACTCCCACATCTCCTAGAACATAAGCCTGCAATCATGTAAGTTTCTTGAATTTTGCCTCATTATTTTCTGGATTGGCATCAATCCTAATAGTACATACCAATTTTAATTATGTGAAATGACATCAAGCCTAATAGTACACACCAATTTTAAGCATTAAGCAATTAATCGAGGCTACAGCTTATGTTTTTTTTTGTGCATGTGCTACACTTTCTTGAGCACAAAATCTTATGATATACACTAAGGTGTTCATGATTGGCTAGTGAACAATGGTGAGATGGTTATTTATGTCTTTCTCAAAAGGATCAAGTCCGACAGTCAAATAACATGTGACTTCAAGATTAAGACAAAGTAATAAATACCATAAACATCTTTCCCACATAACATGCACTACAAAGTTTCAACTAGTCAAGTGCAATAAATAAGCTCATCAAAGCTAAACAAGGTACATAAGACATGTTATGTGTAAATAAATTGACCAACCTTGTTTTCAATGACCAAGAAAAATAGTGCCAAACATATTTTGCTTTTCTCCTTTTTATTTTTTTATTTTAAAAGAGAAAATAAATAAATCCTAGAATGAAATGCATGAATGTAATGCAATGCAAGTCTTAGAACAAAAACACAAAAACACAAAAGCCAAAGAACAATGGTCACAAAGGAATGAGCAATGAAGCACAAGGACCATGTCAGAAAAACTCAATTAGATCGAATCTTTTGCATCTAAAACCTTTTAGATGCACAACGAGCATTTGAGTTCTTATTCACATTCGAGTGATTTCCAACTCCAAGATTGGAATAAAGGTTCAAAACCTTTACCAATTCACCAATGAGTGCCATAGGATCTTGTGCTTGAGGCACAGACACATTTGGTTTGTTTGCTCTCTTAACAGCTTGAAGCTTGTAACAGTTAGGACGAATATGTCCAGACTTTCCACAAAAATGACAAACTCAAGCAGGTTTACTATGCATCTTGTCCTTAGAAAGGGTAGAATCTTTAGGTTTAGACTCTCCTAGATCAACCCTAATCTTCCTAAGGGGTGAAACTTCCACAGGTTTGACAACTTCACTCATAGGGGGTTTGACAGTTTCACTTACAACCTCACTTACGGAAGGTTCAGAAGAAGATGAAGGAACAAAGTTCGTGGAATGTGGTGCAGAAACAGAGATACTTTCAACATATCCTAGACCAGATTTGTCAGAAGGATACTTTTGAACATTCAACATTTGATTAAGTTTAGAACTAGCAGATCTAGCAACAGATAAATCATGTTCCAAAGTTTTGACTTTATCAAGTAAGAGCATGTTCTCAAATTTCACATTGTTCAAAAGATCATTAGCATCAAATAACTTAACAAGCAAATTCTTCTTTTCAAGCTGAAGAGATTCAATTTTCTTCAAGCCAAGTTCAACATTCATAGCATCCTTTACAGCAATTTTGAAAAGTTTATTATAGGCCTCTTGAAGATCTGCATCCTCAGAGAGTTTCCCATCAGAAGGGTTCTCTTCAACAGATATACTTTCATTGACTACAACAGTAGCAGTGAAAGTAATGAAGTTTCCATCCTCGTCACATCTAGACTCATCATCGGAAACCTCATTATCACTAAAAGTTACAGCCATAGCTTTACCCTTAGACCTCAAGAATGTAGGACATTTAAATTTAACATGACTATACCCTTGACAGCCAAAACACTGAGCACCCAAAGAATTGTTTGAAGATTGACCAACTTTATCTTTAGGTTTTTCAAAGTTATTAACCTTAGTGAGATCATTCTTCCTAAAGTTTCTAGGTTCAGCAGTGTTTGTACCTCTTGCCTTTTTGTTGTTATTCTTAAGAAAGTTTCTAAAGTTCTTGGCAAGGTACGCAATCTTTGTAGCAGAGAACTCATCATCAAATTCACCAACCTCAATATCATCAAAAACTTAAGAGCCATTGATTTGGATTTGGAAGTTTTGGGTAGGTCAGACTCATAGGACTGAAGAGATCCTACAAGCTCATCAACAGGGATGGAGTCCACATCCTTGCTCTCAATAATAGCAGTTACTTTGGGTTTAAAATCTTCAGTTAAAGATCTAAGAATCTTCCTAACAATTTTAGGTTGATCATAGATTTCACCCAAATTAAAAGCAGAATTAACAATATCATTCAATTTAGCATAGAATTCCTCAAAAGATTCATCATCAGACTTTCTAATGCTTTCAAATCTAGAAGTTAATTGCTGCAGCTTGTTAATCTTAACTACCTTTGTGCCTTCATGCACAGTCTGGAGGATTTTCCAAGCAGTATGAGCAATTTCAACATTTGACATTCTCTTAAATTCCTCCATGGAAACAGCATTAAAGATGGAATTCATAGCCTTACTATTGAAACCAGTTGCTTCTTTTTGAGAAGTTTGCCACTCACTAATAGGAGTAGTGGGCTTCTCCCATCCGTACTCAACGAAATTCCAAACTCTCTCATCAATGGATTTCAGGAATGCTCTCATCCTTACTTTCCAATAAGTGTAGTTATTTCCATCAAAGTGGGGAGGAACAACGAGAGAGTGTCCATGCTCTATGATAACAGGGGTCAAGAATCAGCTCAGAGATCAAAAAATCTCCAACAAGAGAGCTACCTGCTCTGATACCACTTGAACGGTTTTAGACCCCTTAAACTAATCAGATTAACCTAGTTAATTAGCCAAGTGATTAACTTAGTCAATTTAAGCAATTCTAGGTTATCACAAATATACAATTATATCAAGAATATAAAGCAGTGGAATAATAAATAACTCAATGATATGATCACCCAGGAAACCACACGGTAAAAACCTGGGGAGGATTTGACCTAGCTATTCTCAAGGTAAACCTGAATCCACCATGTGAAAGAATCAAAGTTCATACAAAAGGACTTATAAGCTCCCCGCTTGACTTCCTAATGCTACCCACCAGTAGAACTTACTAACACAATCACGTGCAAGCTCCGAATCCACAGACTCCTTCTTTCTTGGATTCTCCAATCAGCTACAAGCACCCACGCTTGTTATTCTTTAAGCTCCAATGGCAACAACCGAGTTGATCATCAAGATGTTGATACTATCTCTACGTTGAAAACCCTAAGTTTTGTGTAAAGGAAAGCTCCTCTAGATCTCACAAGAGATTTACACAAAATAGAAAAGTATGAGCAACAATACAACAGGAGCAACTCTAAAAACATCGTTAGGGCTTTTCTTTATATACCTAGGGTAAAAACAGAAAACCCAAAACGTTTAATGAGTTAGGGCTGAGCTGGAATATTCTGCAAAAAAATATTCTGCTTGAGATTCAATCGATCGAGTCTTTCTTTCGATTGATCGAGCCAGGCCGAAATGCACCAATGCATCTGCAGCCTCTCGATTCCAACTTTACATGAAAGACATAACTTTGAGCAAGCCTAAACAAGACTAAATATATTGTTTTGATCATGGTTTGCCAACATTACACATCAGAGTTCTAAATACATAAATTCCTAAATCTTTAGAACCTAACATTTGTGAATTGTGAGTTTCTCTCTCTTTATTAAACTTTATATTTTATATGTGTGTGAACGTGTGTTTGATATGTGCATTATTTTTTTTCTTTGTTATAATGTTATTTGTGTGAATTGTGATGTGTGTGAATATGTGCATGTATAGTATAAATGTAATGAAACTTTATATAATTTAATAATTAGGAAATACAAAGGATTTGTCACATCTTTATGTTTTGTTATCATATTATAATAACCCTATAAACACCTACTTTTGCAACTCCCATTTAAACTCACTTCCATTGCATTGCATGTCATCACCATCTCATGTCTCTAAAGGTAGGATTGTATTTTTTACCATTTGATCTCCAAATACTTTTCATGAAAGGAATATTGAGGCTATAATGATCAAAACGATAGTTCACAAGCATTAATCATATCACCAAATTAAAAGATATCAAGGATACAAGTTTTAACGGCAAAATGCACTTACAATAGTACATGAATCTAGTCTTGACCGTATGTGATTGTGATCTCTTAATTTTAATTGATCTATTTTTAATCAAAATTGAATTTAATGACATGTCATAATGCTATTGGTTAAGGATAGGGTTTATAGTAAGATTGCATACATCTAATTTAATTTAAGGCCATAACATTTATTAATTCCTGACATAATAAACATAAATTGATTAATTAAACAATTACTTACTTAATTGGACTTTTTTTTTTTTGGAATCAATTTGCTAACCTTGACCACCAAGGAAATTAGAAAAGGAAGTCAAAATTCAGAAGAAATCAAATCGTAATTGAAAATGGAAACAGACAAAACGGAAAAAGAAAAGATCAAGAGGATCCATGACCAAGTGCCAATCGGCACTTAGGTCAAATCTTTGAGATTTTCTTCCCTTTTCATTTTAGCTTGCTCCCCACTTAGTTTGACCATGATTCCTACATTTTTTTTTCTTCAAAAAACCTAATTTTCCTAAGTCCCAAATTGCCTAGACACTCATCCCTAGCTCCCCCACATCTATTATAAATACCCACCTCCACCATTAGCTCAAAAACATATTAAGTATCTCAGAAACTTTTGAATTTCTCAAAGCTTCCTGGCAAACTGAGATCTCTATCTCTCTCTGTCTCTTTCTAGAGCTAGTAGTAAGAAGGTGTCTTTGGGGTCTTGGACCTCCTGGACTCAGGCTATTAACTTCCTACTCACAAGTCCCACCTAAAGGAGTTTTCTAGCTGGGAGAACTCAGGGGTAGTGCTAGTACATGCAAGTAAGGTTTTTGTTAGTTTTTAGACCCGTGAACAAACAATGCATAACCTGATTTTATGGCCAAGTTATTAATTAAGTCAGTTATGCAAGCCTTAGGTTAAACATAAATCAAACATATTATGTGGTGGAAAATCTAAATAACACAAGATATGATGACCCAAGAAAACTAATGAAACAAACCAGTTTTAAGGTAAAAAACCCAGGGGGACCAATCCCCAAGAAGAATAATCCACTATCAAATAAAAGTTTATAGTTAAGAATATTTAATTCATAGTAAACTTAACTATGATTATCAAACCTAACTCTCAAACCCTCAAACTTATTTGATATGGATCTGCTCCAACATGAAGCTCCAGTTCCCGCTTTGCTCTTCAGTACACTTGATATCTGAAACTTGGGCTGCAACTTTATTCCACCGGTACTTATGGAATAAGAATGACCTTCGGTAGATGCTTGAAAGAGTAAAAGACACAAAACCTCTCAGATTTCAAAAGAGTAGCTCTCCAAGACTTGAAAAATGTGCTTTAGGGTTTTTCTTATATTTCAAGTAAATCTGGACTAAAACCCTAAACTTTTAATAGGCTGTTGGGCTTTATTTAAATTCTGTAGAATCACATCTCGATCTGTTGAAACTTTCTCTCAATTGATCGAGCCAGTTAGCTTTTGAATTCCTAAACCTACAACTTGTATGTTTTTGAATTCTGACTTGCAGTACTTTGAGCAACATCTAATATGACTCATAGACACTAAGATTTATACCTAGACAAGTTTATGTACACGGTTTGCCAACTAACAAATCATTTAGAACCTAACACTTTCTAAACCTCTTCCTTTTATTTTGTGCCCTAGCTTTTAGATTCAAGCATGTTAGTTTCTAGATTTTTCACATCTTCTTGTTTGTTAGCATGTTAGATCTAGGTTGTTCTTAACCTTGCATGAATTAGGGTTTTTCAATTTCAATAACATGCCCATATGCTCTTAGATTAGAGTTTTCAATTTCAATAAATGTTCACATTATACACATATTCACCATGTCTTTCAATACCAAATCTATGCATGCCTAGAATAGGGATTCATCATGTAGTGGTGGTCATTTTTTAAGGAAAAATGAAATTAGGAATTATTTTTATTAAATAGGATGAACAGGTTACAAATTTGAATGATTATCAATTTTTATCTTTTTGTTGAATAATTTGTTCACTTGTTGTTGTTTGGTTCATATTTGTTGTTATTTGGGATAATATTTATTGTTGTTATTTAAGATTTAAAAAAAAAAGGATTAAGGATTATCTTTGGGGGGCACAATTAATTTTGGAATAATGCTACGTCTACAAAAGTTTTACAATAAATCTTGTGCAAAAAGCTATTATTGGTGGATAAAAAATAATATCAATATTGGGCCCAAATTAGAATCATTAACATATTACTATATTAGATTTGTTAGGAAATTATTGTGAAAAATGTTGTGAATGTAACATTACTCTTATTATTGTTGAACCTAGATTTTTGTAATTCTCAAGTCAAGGTTTTCAATATTTTTATTAGGGTGGTCACAATAGATTAGTTTAACATTTTTTTTGGGGGCAAGTGTATTTATACATTTTTTTTGCAAGTCAGTGTGGTCTTGTGACCACCTTAGCATGCATGTGGACCCGCCACTGTCATCATGCTCTTGCTTGTTTCAATATCTTTGCAATCACATGTTTTGGATGATATTAACTCTTAAATGATGTGATATGATCATTGACCACCACAGTCTAGAAGACTGGTTTCATCAGGATGTGATTTGGATGATATAAACTCTTGAATGATGTGATACGATCATTGGCCACCACATCCTAGAAGATTGGTTTCATCAGGTAGGTTGGGTGCCTAAATACCTTTCCAATCTTGTAACCTAGCCTTCGAACTTAGATCAATTGTTAGTAGATTAGGTTTTTCCTTATAATCTTCTTTTTCTAGGAAACAAAACTTTGTATTTTTGTTTCCGATTGTATCTAAGACCAAAGCGATGTAATTTTTGGTTATTATCAAAGAGATTTACAATTTCAATTCATCAATGAGAATGATAAACTTTTTAATTTTTGGTTTTCTTATTTTTCTAATTAAATAAGTGGCAACTTTGTTGTAAAACTCTTAACCTAGGAGGGATAATAACATCAGTAGAACCTCCACTATCTCTTGAGAGGCACTAGATCGTGTGAGCTAATGACCAAAACCCTATTTTGGAGCAGGGGGCGTGATCTCAGATAACCTTTTGTTATAAAGTTAGTGATTCAAGAAAAAAAAAATTGTATAGTTAGTTTGAAATTATGGTGTTCAAAATTTAAGTCAAGACAAATAAAAATATTTGTATTGATAAATTAAACTGGTAAAAAAATATTATATTATATAATATTTTTTTCAAAGGCAAATACATCTAGCCCCGCCCCAAGGCTTGGCATCGACTAATTGACCAAAAAGACAAATTGCACACACAATTTTTTAAGTCGGTAACAAACTTATTTACATGGGTTTTGTGGGTGCTTGACTCCACACAAAAGATTTTGTTCGCTTTGGGGAGCCAGGCCCTCACGAATTTGTCCTCTTCGACCGAGTGCAGGCAAGCTTGGAGGGTTTCATAGTCACAGCCCCAAGACTTGGAATCCCACATCGGAAGGAGAACCCTCCCACTAGTGCTTTATATGCTTCTGGAGCTTGCACTAGTGTACCACTACTACACATGTGTGTGTAGTAGTGGTACACTAGTGCAAGCTCCAGTTTCTGGAGCTTGCACTAGTGTACCACTACTACACATGTGTGTGTAGTAGTGGTACACTAGTGCAAGCTCCAGAAGCATATAAAGCACTAGTGGGAGGGTTCTCCTTCCGATGTGGGATTCCAAGTCTTGGGGCTGTGACTATGAAACCCTCCAAGCTTGCCTGCACTCGGTCGAAGAGGACAAATTCGTGAGGGCCTGGCTCCCCAAAGCGAACAAAATCCTTTGTGTGGAGTCAAGCACCCACAGGCTCCTATGCCTTTTGTTTTCAAATGATAAAAATAGTTTTTTTTTTTTTTTTTAAAAAAAATTAATCCAGTTTTCTATTCTTCCTAATTTTTTTTTAATCCTCACTTCAGCATTTTCTTAATCAAACATATTATTGGATTGGGCCGGTTTCTATCTCAAATCTGCATTCTTCTATTTTGTAGGCATTGAATAGGGATGGAATTTGGCTCAGTTCTTTTATTTCTAAGTATTAATTCAGCAAAAATAATAAATCAAACATGCTGCTAAATTTATACGTGGATTTAGTGCATATATTTGAACTTCTTATACTTTTTATTGAATAAGCATTATTGAAATGTGCACATGAATGGGGTGGCTTTTTGGAAAAAAAGAAAAAAAGAAAAGAAAAAAAAGAAGCCTTCATAATCATATGTAGAACATAATGATAAGCAACCTTCCTTTGTTTACACCGAGTAAAAGTGGAAAAAAAAATTGCGCTGTTTATCTTAAGGAGAGTCGTTTCAATGGTTAGATATTTAAAATATATCGTAATGTTTAATTTATTGAGTAAGATTATAGCATAATTTTGTAACTAAACTTTGTCCTTACCTTACTAGAAAATAAATAAATAATAAGCAGCAACCTTGAATCTTCTGCTTCAGAATAATAATAATAATAATAAATAAGAAGCAACCATCAATTTCAAAGTAATATGTACGAAGGTGACATCTCATTAGGGCATACATCATTCTTAATCAACCCTTTTTTTTTTTATGAAATAATAAGCAATCTTGAACCTTCCACTTCAAAAGTATATGTATATATATATGTGTGTGTGTGTGATACATGGTGTAAAATATATAGGCAAAATTGAGAGAAAATCTAATTAGATTTCAAATTGGAATTCAATTAGAGTCTAATTTTGTGCTACATGTCACACACACACACACACACACACACACATATAGGCAAAACTTTGTGCCAAGTTAGTTAATTTAGTGTAAAAATTGGAATTCAATTAGAGTTTTATTTTAAATAAATCATAAAAAACCTAATCACACACACACACACAACCGATGCTTAGAGAAAATTATTTAGATTCAAAATTGAAGTTTGCTTTTGTTAGCATTCCAAACAAATTAAATTGTTTAGATTTTTGCTATTATTTTTTCTCTGAACTAATGAACATATATAAATATATATAAATAAATAAATATATATATATATATATACTATTTCTATTCAGATATTTTGTATGTCAGGATCTTGAACGTAACAAATTGTAATTGAGCTGAACGACCTCATGCACTTATCTCTATGAAATTTAAGAGATACCATTAGACCAATTTATTCTTTTATTTTGTATTGTATTTAGTATAATTTCAAGGACAACTATGGACACAAGGGGTTTTTAGAGCTGCCACCTAGTTTTTGCAATAGTTTAAGAATCATATGTATAGCATCCTCACGAGGAAGGACCTTTGATCTTACTACTAGAGATATGAGTTCGGAGTTTAGGTACGTTCTTGGGAAGATGTTAGGCACCCAAGACCACCCAACCCTAAGGTTGGCCTCCCATCATTGTGTTTTACATCTTAACCTCATTAAAAACATGTTCAACACTTGTATCTATACTCACACACACACACAATAATCATGCATCTAACATACAACATGACATCTTTATCCCTAAACAAGCACACTTATCTATCCACAAAGCAAAAGAGAGCCAAACGCACAAAGAAATCCTAGCATTCATCTAGCTGTGAAAATCCTATCATACATATAAAACAAGGCATCAACTTGATCATGGTAGCAAGCCATTAACATATTATAAACCCTAATCATACATCTAAGCATGCTCCATCATATCATCAAAATAAAACCATAATACAAATGCATGAACATTTTTAATGCATGACTTACCCTTTACTTACTTGCAGCAACACAACATCTATGGCATTAATGAATAGACATGTGATGAATGGCACGACATTTAAAAGGATAAAGCCTAATCTAACATACAATGATGGACAAACATATGAGCAAAAGAAAAAAGAAACTTAAAAGCATATGAGAAGGTTAAAATATAGCCATATTAGGTAAAACAGCAAAGCCAATGGAACATAAGGAATCTAGATTAGGGTTTTTGGGCAAAACTTGTGTACGCAGCAAGTAGCCTGCGTATGCAGGATTTAAGCTACGTATGCATGCTCATGACATGTGTACGTGGGGCTTGATTAGAGCCCTAGCCTAGAAATGAACAAGGCAGAAAACAGAGCATAAACTAAAACCCTAATTATAATAAACAAACATGCATTCTAAACATACAAAAACTTAAACTTAATCTAGAAAAGCATGTTAAAACTTATTCTAACTAACAAACAAAAACAAATAGGAAGATTTAAAGGTAGAAAATGAAAGAAAGAGAAAGAGAAGTTTAAAATAAATACCCCACAAAAAGCTTTTCAAACTTGATTTTGACCGTTCCCCTCAATCAAGTCTATTCACAAACCAATAAGAAAGTGATTAGCAACATTAAACTAAAAGGATTAGGGTCAAAAAAGGTCCTAATCAATTAATAAAATTGACTTGAGATTATTTTGTGAAAAACTCCATTTTTATTTGTTAGGACATATGTGAATCATGTTAAGAACATATGTTACTTAGAATTGGCTAATCCTTTGACAATACGCACTTTACTTGTAATTGGGTAGATTTAAGACAGTTTAAGTCTTCAAAAAACATGTTGTTCAAGTCAAGAGTTAAAGCCATGAAAATTTACACAAGAAACAAGTGAAGAAGTGCTGTATTTTAAAGCTCAAGAGCTAGCTTGAGGTTTAAAAGGCAAATTTAGCCCGATGCTTAACAGCTGCTTGACAGATATCCTATTTATTGAGATTTACGAAAATTTGTTTTTCAGATCTAATTTCACGCACATCCATGTGTATATGTTTAGCATTTTTTTTCTACCCTAAACATATATAAGGATTATTTTAAGGTTCATCATTAGGTTGATAAAACTTGATGCAAAGGTTTTATTCAAGCATATTGTGACTGGAAACATATGCCCTAGTTCATCTTTCTCTTGAAAACGTTGTTGCGTTTGTACAACATAGGATTTTGAAACCAATGAGCTTTTTAATCTTTATTGTGTGGACGAACTGAAGAACTTTGCAGCCAAAATCCTTCTCAAGTTGGTGTGTTAGTCACGTACTTAGATCCGTGCATCGATTAGTTAGTCAAGTACTGGAAGCCGTGCATTGAAAATGAGAGATTGTCACTATAGAACAAGTCCAATTAGGTATTGGGGTAAGGGTTCAATTGTAGGTTGATATAAGGTATTGAGATTCCTTTACTTGTAACCGCTTGTTGTGATAATAGTAGATTTTCGGGAGTAGTGACGACAAAATCACCCAGTGGGGTTTTTGCCTTGGAGGTTTTTCCCATTCGTAAACAAATCACCGTGACGACTTTGTTTTCCGCTGCATTTAACTTAGTTGGTAATTGTTTGTGGTACCATGCGTTACGCGTATTGCATGTTAATTAACTTAATTAATTCACTTGGCCAATTAATTGGTTAATTTATCACAAGGTGTCAATACATTTTTGGCCTATCATGATTCACTATTTTCTAGTGAATTTTAGGCTTTTCCCATGAGATTTTTGTGTGTATCTTAAAAATGTACCATGTAAGGCTTTATATAGTGGAAAAAATGGGGTTTGGAGTGGCTTTTAGATGACGTGGGATTCATTCCAAATCTCAGTCATTATTGCAGAAAACTTGTCTTTTTTATACTTTTGAAACCTTAACTGTATACGTAAGAATGTGCTTGCGTATGCATGCTTTAGCCCGTGTACACAGACCGCTGCCCACGTACTTGGGCCAAGGGTCACTTTGATCATTTTATTTCCAAAAATAAATTTTTGCTCATTTAAAAGGTTATATTTTCTATTTTAACACTCCTCAAATCAATTTGATATCTGATTGGGCTTTAAATTGACCTTGGGCTTTAGAGTTTGAGCATCATTGGGGAATAGGGGTTTGAGTCATAAGGGATATAAAATGTGGTGTCTACAACAACAATTGTGAATTGATATTGCATATGTAGTATCCAATAGTGAATTTCAAAATTATATACATAATAACAATGTAATGAGAAACTAGGCGTAACCAATATCATAAAAATTGCAAGGAAAAATTATTTTAGTACCTCTAAATGTTCTGGTTGAACTAATATCCTATATGTTTTATAATTCAAGCCAACATTAATAGTACCACTACAATTCATCATTCCTGTTACATACTAGTAATAGTAATTAATAAGAAACCTTCAATTTCAAAGCAACATTTGCAAAGGTGACTCTCTTTTTATTAGTGCATAAATCATTCTTTTATATTACCAAAATTTTGGGTCTTCTACACTCTTGTTTACTAAGCTTTAACTGCTGCTTTTGGTCTGCACTATTAGCATTTAGTCTTTATTATCTCCGTGCAGCCTTGGCATGATAGTTACTCTACGAGTATAAGTGCTTGTGGGGTGTGAGAGACAATGGTTGGGGTTCTAGTCTCCAAAATAAGAGTTTCACATACATATACACTTAGATTAGGTTAGAGTAGAATTCTATTTGAGAGCAAAATAAATTATTTGGTCTCTACTATTCTTGTTTTGGCTAGCTAGTTTCTTTAAGTAATTTATCTTTAACCATAAAAAATAATCAATCAAATCAAATCTGACTAAAGCGAATGTGTTGTGTAATATAACTTATTTTCACTCTCATTAAAAAAGTCATGGCTTTTGAGTAGAGTTTAAAGTATATTTTTGTGTTATAACCACATCCCTTCTCCCTTGTGTGTATTTCTCAACAATAAATAAATAAATAAATAAGTTAATAATCTTACATTACTTAAAAGAGTGTATTGCGTATAGTATAGTTTGTCTCATCCTTCTTAAATATTTCATGGTTTTCTAATGGAATTTGTTGTGTGTTTTTGAATTACAACTGATGATGCCAAAAATCATCAGTGAGTCGAACAGTCCTCATGTGCTCTTGATGGGACTTGCAAAACAAAAACACAGAGAAGACCTTACAGAGAGTACCGGTGTGGCACCGGCCAAATGCCCTCCAAATGTTAAGTTAGAAAGATAATTTCTACAACTCTAGAGTGTTAGAGCTGGGGATTTATGCATGTCTTGATTTATGAGGGCTTTGAGATTTTTATAGTAGTGTAGAGCTGACTTTCGTTTCTTGGCAGAGAAGGTATTTCCTTGTAGGGAAGATCATCATTAATACTTGTATTTTATGGGATCCTTTCCTTGTAGGGATTCCTCTGATTATGGTTGGGCGTAGAATGCAAGATATTTCCATACTAGAATTCTTGGAGACCGCTCATGCCACGTAGGTGCCACGTGGCTTCAACAAACCGTCTCCCTTGGATTTGTCTACTTTAAGGAGTCCATCTGTCGTCCTGCCTCTCTGTCCATGTTATGAGCCCATCTACTAGTCCTTTGGTTGGTAGAATAACTAGGCTGTTGACTCTATCACTTACGATTGCCTCTGCTAATTGGATCCGTCTACTTTGGGATTTATCCCTATCAACAACCTTATTCCCTTTCTCTTATATGTGTGTTTGTTTCTCAAAAGAAAAAAAAAAGTACACGAGATTAGGTATGTTCTTTTTGTGGAATAAGTTATAAGTTATACCGGGATTCAAGGTAGGGGATTGAAGTATAAGCAAAAAAAAAAAAAAAAAAAACAAACAAACAAACTCCAAACCAAAATAAAGAGTAACAATTAATGACTACACATCCAAAGTAAAAAGAATGATTCTTATTATTTAACTAATATATGTCACATGCAATCACAATAAAGAAGCGTCATGATTTAGGATTTACCACTTATATTACTTTTTTATTTACTAATAACCATTCACTATATTAGTAATTTGTAAAATAGTATATACCTTTATCATTTTCCTAATGCATAATGTTCTCATTGAGGCCTTATTGTCACGGTTAAGAGGACTATCTCTACATAAAAGTGACCTGTTAACAACATATATGCCACCACCAAGTGCAAAATTTTCAAGGCTTTACATAATGTAAGCCTTTAAGTTCATTGAATTTGATAGTTTCCCAAAAGATTCTAAGTGCAATTAATTTCAGTAGTAGCACGTAAAATGTATTAAAGAATCGATGTTTACAAAAGCATCTAGCAGACACTTAAAAAAATGATATTTTCATGAAATAGATTTTAGAATAGATAATTTGATGTGGATATTTTTGAAAAATTGTTATGTAAAATAGAAAAAAAAAAAGGTAAGTTTTATGTTAAAATAAACAAATATTTTTACACAAACAATGCATGAATGCAATATACATACACATAATATCAACTTTTTTCGCAAGTTATCCAAGTACAAATTATGATTGATATGTTGAAACTCTCTGGAAAAAAAAAAAAAAATTATGATTGGTATCCTTCTAGACGTATCACTTATATCATGTTTATTGTACATCAATTATTACATTTCACTACAACTTAAGAAAAAGAAATGTGTCTGGCCAAGATACTAGGTCGTAAGACTCTCTTGCCTAGAACAGCTGGTCATGCATAATCCCCTGCACACGTACTATTCTACATATGCATTGCCCTTGTCATAAAACAAGTTTCAGCACAGATCATTAAGAACTGACTTAATTAATAACATCATCATTAAATAAGAAAACTTTCTGCAGTACCAACTATATGATAGTTGGCTCAGAGCTCAGAGCTTCTTAATAAGAAGATTGACACCATGTTCTGGCTCAATAAGCAAGCACAATGCCGGGGAGTGCCTGTATTTGGGTGACAAGGAAAAGGAGAAGTTGGACACAATCAAAGCTAGAAGAATTTTGAGCTCTGCCATGGCAAAGTGTTGCCCCGCACAGATGCGAGGTCCAACTCCAAATGGCATGTACACGTAAGGAAGCTTGCATGCACCACTGACTCCATTGGCAAACCTTTCGGGGTTGAAGATGTTGGCATCGGGTCCCCAAATATCAGGGTCTTGGTGTAAGGATACCATCAAGGTCCACACATTTACACCTTTAGGTACGTTTATGTCTCCGAATTTCATGTCTCGAAATGCCTCCCTTGACACCACTGGCACTGGAGGGTAAAGTCGCAATGATTCGTGGATTACCATAGTCAACTGTCAAATCCATTAAACCAAGCAAAGATTGGTGAGTAGTTGACAAAATGTTGGGTGGATCTTAACATCTCCTAGTATTTCCTAACGGAAACATCTAAAGTTCATCTTGCGAACTGTGTGCGCGCATATATATATATATACACACTTACGATGTGGGAAAAAAAAATAGTGAAAATTGTCTTTTACATTATTCACAGAAATCAATATATACACTTACTGTCTTCATCTTGCGAACCATGTCAGCGTCAGGCATCTGGTCCGCACAAATTTCAAGGACTTCAGTACGAACTCGTTGTTGCCACTCTGGATTTGAGGCCAACAGCATCAAGGTCCATGTTGCAGACACTGCAGTTGTCTCATACCCAGCTAAGTATATGTTCTTGCAATTGTCAACAATGAAGCGATCAGTTTCATCTTGACCAAAATCAGTATTGGTTGCACCTTCAATTATCATTTGCAGCAAATCATTCTGTGATGCTCCCTCCTTTCTTTCCTTCACTACCTTCATAATCAAAGAGTGGACCTCTTTTTCTAGCCTCCATGTTTCTAGCGTCAGGCATCTGGTCCGCACAAATTTCAAGGACTTCAGTACGAACTCGTTGTTGCCACTCTGGATTTGAGGCCAACAGCATCAAGGTCCATGTTGCAGACACTGCAGTTGTCTCATACCCAGCTAAGTATATGTTCTTGCAATTGTCAACAATGAAGCGATCAGTTTCATCTTGACCAAAATCAGTATTGGTTGCACCTTCAATTATCATTTGCAGCAAATCATTCTGTGATGCTCCCTCCTTTCTTTCCTTCACTACCTTCATAATCAAAGAGTGGACCTCTTTTTCTAGCCTCCATGTTTCTCTTTTGCTCTTTGTTGGAAGATGTCTGAAAATTGTTACACCCACAAACGAAGGTAATTACAATGATATAAAAAATGCTTTATGTAGGGACCAAAATAAAAATCAAACCTTAGTACAGGAATGCCACTAAATAAAACTTTTTTTGACATTTGCTCTTGAAGTTCTCTAAGCTTTGAAAATATATCTTCCCCTTTGGAGTAATTGCTGCCAAAACAAGCTCTTGAGATCGCATCTCCGGAAAAGCTTCTCATATATTTATCAACATGAACATCTGCAACTCCACCCTCACTTTCAATCAGATTAGTCCATGAGTTCACTAGTGTAATTGAGGACTCCACCATTAAGCTCATCGTATCCTACAAATTGCACCAGTATCCAATCACTATATGCATTTTTACTAATCAGAAGCTGGGAATAGGACTATTATTAAGAAAATAGGTATGATCAAAACTTACATCTTGATTGAACGTATGTCGTTAAAAGTTTGTGGGGGCTTTGTTTGGAGAGATAATTGATAGAAAATCTTATCTTTTTTATTTTTTTTATTATTTTTGTGTTTGGAAAGGTTGATTCTCATACTAAAAAGATGAATAATTGATTTGAAGCATACCTTGACCTTTTCCATGTATAGTTCTGGAGCAAGGATTTTCCTTTGGTGAGCCCATGTTGCTCCATTTGAAGTCAGAATCCCATGGCCAAGTAGAGGACCTCGCTCTTTGTGTTGATAGGAAGGCTTTCCCAAGTCTAAGGAAGTGCATATGCTTATTTCCTTTACCACATCAGGATGGTTCGTGTGCAATATTTGCATGTTGCCAAGTGAGAACATGAACGTAGAACCTGTCAGAATTAGAATAACAAAAGCAGTTAAAAAAATAAATAAATGAAAAACTTTTCTGATACTTCAACTATATGAGAATTGAAACTTAAAAAATCATGTACTAAGATTGATGTTCTTAATTACCATATTGTTTTCTCCATAGGTCGAAGAATGGAAAAACTGCGGAGGAGCAATTGTGGGTTAATGCTTGCTCTCCTGGTTGAATCTTTGAGGTCGTGGATTTCTTCTTCTTCTTCATGTCATTAATGTTTCCGAGCAAAAACGAGGGTGGAGGGCCTCTGATCCCTTGCTTTCGCAGTTTTGATCTAATCCTTTCTGGCTTCAATATTAGAGCATCACAAATCTGTATTAACTTGCTACAAAAGCCAAGCAGCGCAATTGTGATCATGACCTTGAGAAGAAGCAATGACAAATCCATGGCTTTTTCTCTCTCTGGATCTATTTGTGTTGATAATGGCTTGCCTTGCTCTTATTTATATAGAGAAATACATAATACAGGAACATATAGTTAGGTATGATTTTTTAAATAATGTTTCTTATGGTTCCTAGACTTGCAAACTTGAATTTAATTATTATTAGAAAAAGATAACACATTTATGTAACATTAGTCAATACAATCACATTATTGAATTTAATTAGAGATATTTTATTTTTTTTGATACATCGATTGTTGGGATGAGGAGATTTGAACCTTAAATACTTTCATAAGAATCATTAGAATTAAGGTGCTAACAACTTGAGTTACAAGGCTCTTGATATTTAATTAGAAGCACAATTCTTAAAGAATTGTATCATAAGTGCTCAATTAATAAAGCATTTTTAAAGATGGGTTAATTATGAGTTGTAATCAAGGAAGTCAATATTGTACCGGAGGCTGTACCAATTTGGTCAGTGGTAAATATATTTCAGATATCAGTCAATACCGGTGTACCGTTTTGGAGTTACCGCTATTTTTATATAAAATCATAAGTCTATGTCTCATTGAATCTAAATGCCTAATTTATTCAATTCACCAATAATAATAATAATAATAATAATAATAATAAATGTAGTTAGATAATTAAAACAAAAAGAATAATGAATTTCAAAATAAAGTCTATAGTTGAAGTGTTGAACACGTGAGTGTGACTTTTACTGGCTACTGGTTGATGTGATAAAAGAGAGTTTGAATAGTTAAAAAGTTACATTCAAATTTTCACTATTTGATAAATCTTCACCGGTCAAACCAGTGTCAGTCCCTTAAAAAGTGTGCCAATTAGTAGTACAAAACTAATCAACTCTTGTGGGTAGGGGCGGATAAAAAAAGAGAAAGGAAGATAAAGAGAAAACTGAAAAAATGAAGAGAAGAAGAAGAAGATGAAGCTAAAAGAAGAAGAGGACGAAGGAGTAGTAGAAGCAATGTGAGGCCGAGAAGAAAAAGCAGAGAACTTTGATATCGGCGTTGTGTTGGTGATTGGATCTGTGGTAGCAAGTGACGACAAGTTTTTTTTTTTTTTAACGGCCGGTTCAGATTTACTGGCCGAAATCTGGATTTTTCTCTGATACAACCGAAATGGCTCCGGTATGGCTAGTATTTAAACCGGCACGGAATGCCAACATTTCTATATCGGCCAAGGTAATGGTACGAAAAATACCGGCCGGTACGGTATCGTCTTCCTTGATTGTAATGCATATTTAAAAAAAAAAAAAAAAATACATTTGTTAATGATTCATTAGCTTGTACACGCAAATTCATTATGGTTATGTGTGCTTTTTTGAATATTTGTGAGCAAATTAATTTCAGTTTTTGAAAAATAAATTAAAAAATTATTTAATAATGAATTTAATGCACCTTAACCACTACACTTAGTACATTTGAGGGAGAGGGAGATAGAATATTGATTAATATTTATTTATTTATTCTAACATAATGGTGAACTTCTCGTTCGCATCAACTCACTCGAGTTTTTCTTTTCTTTTCCGACTAATGGGCTAGGGGAGGAGAAAGGTGGGATTTGAATGACACATAGGGTAATTCGTTGGGTTCATTGAGTTCCATTAACTTTATGACTTATGCAATGACATTTAAGGCTTGTTTGGTATCAGACTTAAATTACAAGTTTTCGTTTCTAGTTTCCTGAAACCTGTTTTCAAAAAAACTATTCTCCAAGATCATTATTAAAATATTGTTTTTCGAAAACACCTCTAGGGTTGCTTCCTATTTGAGGAATAATTGTTAAAGTTACTTTTTATTAAAATAATAATGTTTTTCTTACCTCTCTCTCTCTCTCTCTCTCTCTCTCTCTCAATATTGAGGCCTCCTAACGACGACAGAGGGTGTTGTGGTTGCTCCATGGTAGCTTTTGTGACGAGGGTGTGATCAAATCTCTGGGTTTTAGGTTTGAGACTGGATCTTGGTGGTTAAGATTAGAACTTTGGGTTTGTGTCGAATTTGGGTAGTACCTCCGCAAATGGACCAGAGCCACCAGCAACAACATTAAAACAAAGGCTCACAATTCATGTCTTTCACTCTTTCGCGATAGGTTTAAATTTTGGGTTTGTTATGGGTTGCATAATTTTTTATTGGATGAAAATTGAGACTAGTTTTTGAATGAAAAACACATGCCAAACAAACCAAGTTGTGTTTTGGTTTGAGAAAGCACATTTTGAAAAACATTTTACAAAACACCTACAAAAATTGAAAATTGAAAATACAAAATAGTTTTAAGTTACCAAACAGGCCCTAAACTTCTTCATTTTATTTATGTATTTATTTTAGAGAATTAACTTCTTCCATTCATTCAAATTTTATTCTAAACCGCCTTTCTTCTAAACAAAATACAGAAGATTCTATGAAGGAAACCTTTCTCAAGCATTAGGCTTAGATATTAGATAATTTATTTGCAATATTGTTTTTGCATATTGATCATTAGAAGGAGAGATTGGAATTGAGGTTTGTTTACTTGTCATTTTGGCAAGGCTATAAATTACAGCAATATATACTTTTTTTTTTCTTTTTTCTTTTGTGTGATAGGAAGCAATAGATACTCTTATTTGGCCACAAAGGGGAAAAAATGCAGATGCTTATCTTTGGAAGCCATAGTTAATTACAATAGCGGTTACAAGAGGCCAAAAAAAGAAAAAAAGTTATTAATATTGTGTTATCACTAACACACAAACAAAGCTTTGATGAGTTGATTTCTATGATTTTCAGTAGGAATTAACCAAAAAGACACTTGAAGTAGACTTTTTTTTTTTTTTTTTTTTTTTTAATTCCTTGAATACCAAGTAGACTAATTCAATTACCAAAAAGACACTTGAAGTAGACTTTTTTTTTTTTTTTTTTTTTTTTAATTTTAAATTCCTTGAATACCAAGTAGCCTAATTCAATGAAATTCAGCTTGCTAGGGTTGCATTTGCACCACGACCAACCCTAGCAAGTTGAATTTCATATGGCCTTTTAGCTGTTTATTTTCTTGTTTACTACCAAAATAAAAAATAAAAAACTTGCTAGGGTTGGTAAGTTCACATCATTGTTGAATTTTTATGAGCTTTTCTAGGGTTTAATAATTTCACTCACAAACGAATTGTTGACTTTTTATGAGCTTTTCTACGGTTTAATAATTTCACTCACAAACGAAACATTTGGTAATTGGCTAGGAAGTATGAACAATATATAAATTCGGTTCGTTAAGATAATTTAATGGTTTGACTATGAGCTGTAAATGGTCTAACATCTAGGATCTGTTTGAATACTGCTTATTTTGCTGAAAACTAAAAATTTATTGCTAAAAACAAAATATTTTTTAAAAGGAAAACACTATTCATGCATTTTTCAGGTGTTGGTTGGTCCATGAATAGTGCCATGGGACCAGCAAAAAAAAAAAAAGGGCAAATGCAAAAACATCTCTAAGCAAATGCACACCTAATAAGTCACCTCACAAACTGATTTATTTCCCACTTTCTAATTTTCAATAAAAGAATGAAAACAAGAAGTGTCATATTCTATATATATGTTGTTTTTAATGGCCATGTGAAAGGAACAATGGATGATTGGTGGAGGTGATTTGAACATATTCACCCATTTAATTTGAATGCAACGATGTAGTAGAATATAATTGTATAACAATGTGTAGCACTAGCACACGCCATTCACCAAAAAAAAAAAAATTCTTAAGAAAATAACAATTATTACATGTTAATAAGTGGGGGTTTTTTTTTTTTTTTCCTTTCTTTTTAACAAATACATCAGAAACCGATTGGTGTCTTGGTCTGATAATAAAGAGCATTATCAAGAGCGGATGTCATAGGTTGAAACTCTCTTAAAAAATTAATTCATGGATTCCTTTAGGTTAAATTTTTTTTTTTAGGTTTTTAAATTTGTACTCTTCCTTGTCTTAATGTCAATAGAACTATAGATTCTATTTACCTCAATTTAAATTTTTAAAAAAAAAAAAAAAATTTGTCGTCAAACAAAGGATTCGGATTCAAACCATCATAACAAAATATAAATAGTGTCTTGGTTTAATAATAAAAAATAATTATGATGGAACGATTATCATACAATCAAATCCTGCTATATATATATATATATATTTTTAAGTCAATAAAACTTCACGTGTGAGGTTGAGAATATTATAGAAACTTGTTCAAGAATAAACAGCTCTGTACTCGCTACCTAACATAACAATAATAATAACCCATTATATAGTGCACAAGTATCTTAGATTATAACTTATAAGTATACTCATAATTTTCGCTATCTCACTCTCACAAGGTCCTTACCTCATTACTCAGCAAGTCCTCTCCTTGGTCAGATTTTGCACAAAGTCAATCTCACCAACATTTTAATTTCTAGTCAAATTACAGCGCAAAAAAGCCATCAATATTGGTTATGAGCTTTGTTTAATGCGTATTGATCGACTATGGCTCCCCAATAATTGGAGAAATTATAAAGTCCTTGAAGAGGGTAAAAATCTAGGCTAACGGATTTCTGCGGAATAGGCCTGACAGTTCCACATCCATGGGCCGATAGAGGACGGGCCCAACATGTGCGTGGTTTGTTATAGACGGATCTTGTGTGAACGAATACAACAGGGACGGATCGAGCACCCACTTGGCAGCTAGAAACCTTAGATGGGAAATACTTGCGACACACACTTAGCCACCATGGAATCCCAAGGTAAATGGAATCCTAGCACAAAGAGGATTCTGGAAGAAATGCGCATTAATGAAGATCTTCTCTATAAGGAAATGTCTTGTCCATCATGTTTAGGACTGTTCAATAGGATTCCTATATGGAAAAGACTTCTACATCAAGGAAGCGATGTCAACCTTCTACTACTATAAAAGCCCCAATACTCTCATTAATTAAGGTACGCATAATTGACCCCTCTCTAGCACTTTAGAGTTGTGAGAAGTTTTAACTTGACCTTCGGAGGGTATTTGGCCGGCACCACACCGGTGCTGTCTGTTAGGTCTTCTCTTTTGGTTGTGCAGGTATTATTTCGAGTGTGCAAGTATCATGTGGCTCATTGGTAGTTTTTTTCGGCATCATCAGTTGGTGCCGTCTGTGGGAAATTACGTCGATTGGCCATAATATCACTTGACATAGAGTTGCATGATACTCACTCGCTCAATGACGACAACCAACAACGTTCAAGGAGATGAACCGCAATCCACTGCCCTGGAGAGATAAGTCCAAACCCTCACGGTTGCAGTGGAATGTCTCACCAAACAGAATCATGATCTAGAAGAACAGTTACGCCAAAGAATGTGGGGCACGACACTCAAAAGGATGACCAAGAAGGTACCAGTGCCGAGTGAAGAGACTGAGAAGGGCTCGAAGGTAGTAACACCCCAAACAAACCAGAGTGACAAAATATGAGCCTCCCATCCCTCACGGATACGGCTTCACCACCTATTGTCGCAGAGATCCAGGCGATGAAGGAACAGATGGAAGTCATGGTGAATGCTCTTAAGGGACGAGTGTCCAGCAATCTTGATGACCTAGTCAATTGAACCGACTCACTGTTCACTACCCTCATCAATTCCTTCCCCCTACCACATAAGTTTCGCATGCCACAGATAGATAGTTACGATGGAGTCAAGGACCCTCTAGATCACCTAGAGACCTTTAAGACCTTGATGCACCTTCAAAGGGTAGCAGACGAAATCATATGTAGGGCCTTCCCTACAACACTGAAGGGCCCTGCAAAGGTATGGTTCAATCAACTGACACCGAACTCCATCAACACTTTCAAGGAGCTAAGCGCTCAGTTTACTGCACACTTTATTGGAGGACATAGGTATAAGAAGTCCACAGCATGCTTGATGAGCATTAGGCAGTGAGAGGAAGAGACGTTGAGATCTTACATAACCCGCTTCAATAAGGAAGCGCTCTCGATCGATGAAGCCGACAACAAGATACTTGTAGCGGCCTTCACGAATAGGTTGCGAAAAGGTAAGTTTTTGTTCTCTTTATACAAGAACGACTCAAAGGCCATGTCAGAAGTATTCTACAGGGCCACCAAGTACATGAATGCTGAAGATGCACTGCTGGCTCAAGAGGAAAAGCCTAGGAAAAGGGAGCGACAACAAGACATACTGCAAGACCAAGGGCGGAAGATGCCAAGAACAGGAGACCGAAGGGATGAAAGGCGCTTTAAGCCCCCGGGAGGGAGGTTTACAAGCTTCTCCATTAACTGCCCCGATAGATCAAGTCCTAATGCAAATCAAGGAGGAGGGGGCTCTAACCTTTCCCAAAAAGCTGAAGAGAGATCCCAACAAGCAATCTAGAGACCAATATTGCCGCTTCCATTGTGACCATGGTCATGACACAACCAATTGCTATGACTTGAAGCAACAGATTGAGGCCCTTATAAAACAAGGAAAATTGCAGAAGTTCGTCAACAAGGAAAGAGCGAATCCACCTCTTCAAGAACAACCCCCCTGATGGGATAATGTGCGTTTTAAACCCCTCATCGGAGACATAAGGATGATTGTAGGGGGAACAGCAACTACTGGGTTGTCCAAAAAGGCCCGGAAGACTTACCTTAGGATGGTCCAGAACGTCCAGCTGACGGGCTCCGTGCCAAAGATAGCGCGGAGAGAAAGCCCCATCATCGGGTTCTCAGAAGAAAATGCACAACGTCTTCACCACCCGTACAATTATGCGCTTGTTGTCAACATACAAGTGGGAGACTACAACATGCATCGAGTGTTGGTCGACAATGGCAGCTCGGCAGACATCCTATACTACTCAGCGTTCTAGCAAATGACGGTTGACAGAGAACAGTTGATACCGACGAATGCTCCGCTGGTTGGTTTTAGAGGAACAAGGGTATTCCCATTTGGCGCAGTCACACTTTCAGTAACAATAGGTGATTATCCTCAGCAGATCACTAAGGATGTGACATTCCTTGTGGTCGACTACTCATCTGCTTAAAATGCTATCCTCGGACGACCCACCTTAACTCATGGAAGGCGGCAATATCAACATACCACCTAATGATCAAGTTCCCTACAGATTATGGTGTCTGCGAATTACGAGGAAATCAAGTGGCCGCACGCGAATGCTACATTGTCATGCTAGAGATGGAAGATTACCAGCAGACCATGTGCATAGAAGAGCAATGAACCATAGCGGGGCCGGTTGAAGAACTAGAAGAGGTAACCCTTGATTAATCAAGACCTAAACAGACGACTAGAATAGGGACATTGGCTAGCCAGCCAATATGTTAAGCCTTCATAGCATTCCTTAGGATGAATCAAGATGTGTTCATATGGAGCCACGAGGACATGCCCAGGATTGATCCCTCAGTCATAGTTCACAAGTTGAATGTGAACCCTGCATCCTCACCTGTTCGATAGAAAAAACGGGTGTTTGCTCAGGAGTGAGACAAAGCAATAACAAAAGAGGTCAGGAAGCTACTGGAAGCAGGTTTCATTCGAGAAGTATACTACCCTGACTGGTTAGCAAACGTAGTTATGGTTAAGAAGACTAATGGGAAGTGGTGAATGTGTGTCAATTTCATGGACCTCAATAGGGCGTGCCCGAAGGATAGCTACCCACTCCCTAGGATAGATACCTTGGTAGACTCGACGATAAGACACCAGCTCCTAAGCTTCATAGATGCCTTTTTGGGCTACAATCAAATCAAGATGGAGGAGGATGATTAAGAGAAAACCTCCTTTGTCACTAGCCAAGGACTCTTTTACTACAAGGTGATGTCGTTTGGGCTCAAGAACGCGGGGGCGACATACTAGAGACTGATGAACAAAATGTTCGCGCACCAGATTGGGAAGAACGTACAAGTTTATGTTGATAACATGTTAGTGAAGAGCCTGCGCGAAGATAACCACCTAGACGACCTTCGGGAGACCTTCGACACACTTCGATCATATAACATGAAGCTGAATTCAAACAAGTGCGCGTTCGGAGTAACGGCTGGGAAATTCTTGGGCTTCATGGTATCCCAAAGAGGTATAGAGGTTAACCTAGAAAGGATATGGGCCATAATGGAGTTAGAACCACCGAGGACGGTGAAAGAGGTGCAAAGCTTGAATAGCTAAATTACAGCCCTGAATAGGTTCGTCTCAAAAGCGACGGACAAATGTCTACCCTTCTTCCGCACTCTAAGAAAATCCTTTGAGTGGACGAACGAATGCCAGAAGGCCTTTGAAGATTTGAAGAAATACCTTTCATCTCCGCCATTGCTCAACCCGTCCAAACTAGGGGAAGAACTCTACTTCTACTTAGCAATTTCGTAAGCAGCGATCAGGGCGGCCTTAGTAAGAGAAGAAGATGGATCTCAAAGATCCGTCTACTTTATAAGCTAGGTGTTCCAAAAAGCAGAAGAAAGGTACACTCAAATGGAGAAATTGGCCTTTGCACTAGTAACTGTGGAACGAAAGCTCAAGCCGTACTTCTAGGCACATACCATCATAGTCCTAACAGATCAGCCCCTAAGAAGAGCCATGATTAGACCTGAGGCTGCCGAACGGTTGGCTTTATGGGCAGTAGAGCTGAATGAATTTGATATACAGTACCGCCCATAAATTGCAATAAACGGGCAAGCTGTGGCCTACTTCATCACCAAATTTGCTCAATCGAAAGGTAAGGGGTAGAAATCACCGCCCAATGGATCATCCACATGGACGGATCTTCCAATAGATGAGCAGGAGGGGCCGGTGTGGTATTCCAAACACCGGAAGGGGATAAGATCGAGTGCATGATCTGACTAGACCTCCCCACGACCAATAACGAAGCCGAGTATGAAGCCTTAGTGGCGGGGCTAGACCTCACAAAAGTAGCAGGTGTTGAAAACGTGGTCATGCATTGTGATTCCCAGGTGGTAACAAGTCAGATTAATAGCAACTACGAGTGCAAGAATGAAAGGATGAAGAGGTATTTGGAAGAGGTGAAAATCGAATCAGCAGCCTCAAAGTCAGATTCGTTCAAATCTCAAGGGAGGAAAATGAATGTGCTGACCGTCTAGCAAAAGCGGCCTCAGCAGAATTTATGCTTGTCCCCGAACAAGTATTGTAATTTGTTCAAGTCTCCTCACTTATTGATGAAGGAACAAATGTGCAGGAAGTAGATTCCGAAAGCAATTGGACTACTCCATTGATATCCTACCTGAGAACTGGCGTGTTACCAGACGAGAAAGATACCGCTAGGAAGTTGAAGGTCNGGAATAGGCCTGACGTTCCACATCCATGGGCCAATAGAGGACGGGCCCAACATGTGCGTGGTTTGTTATAGACGGATCTTGTGTGAACGGATGCAACAGGGACGGATCGAGCACCCACTTGGCAGCTAGAAACCTTAGATGGGAAATACTTGCGACACACACTTAGCCACCATGGAATCCCAAGGTAAATGGAATCCTAGCACAAAGAGGATTCTGGAAGAAATGCGAAAAAAAAAAAAAAAAAAAAAAAAAAACACTACTCCTTTTAAGGGTCGTCATTCTTCTCTATCTCATCAACAACCACAGGCTGACAAGTTTCACCTTGGACGGTCTAAGCTTGGCCTTGAGGAGCTAACTCTCCATCACCAACTGTGACGTCAGCAAAAAGGCTTTCTATGCTGTCAGAGGCAATGGGTTGTGCGGTGGTTTGGGCTTGGTCGTCAATATTTAGCATTGAGTAAGGTAACCATTCTTAGCCTGACAGACGGCATCATCAAATCTGTTTGCATAAGAACCAACAAGCTCCTTAATAAGGGTGTCAGAGTCACGATACTCTTGCATAACAACATCCTTCGCCAAAAGGAGCCGGTCTTTAGCATCACTGACCTCCTTCTCCTTATCCTTTAAGACTTGCTTCAGCTCCTCCATCTGTCTATAAAACTCATCCCTAGATTGCTCCGCCATGACAAGCTTCTTTTCTTGGACCACCTTCCAGGCCTTCAGCTCAATCAGCTTGTCCTCCGTCGACTTGGCCATTGCACGGATATGATCCAACGCCGTCTCATGATTTAGACATCGTCCCATTAACCCCTTCATCATAACCACGGCTTGAAAAATGAGAATGAAGTAGTTTCAAACAAACAAAGAGACATGGACGGATGAAATGATGACAGGAAAATTACTTGGGTGATGCTTCAAAGCCCTGTCTCCCCTATCGCCTCCATCGAATGATTGCTTAAGTCCTCATAATCTTTAAAAGTTATGATAGACGAAAGCCTCTCCAACGCATGTTTGGGGTCTTCCCGAAGGAGGACGGGTGTCTTCTGCTGACTAGTGGACAAAGCCTTCATAAGGCCTTTACCAGCCCCATGCTTCGCTGAGGTGACTGTCTTTGCACCCTCAGCCATTAGCCCTACAACGGGCTCCAAAGGGACTTTGGGCTTCTTGGGAGGACAGTCCCCTTTGGATGGCTGCTTCCTTTTTGTGGAGGGGTTGCTTGAGCTCACCCCCTTTGGATCCACATCACTAGTCTCCTTTTTCTTAGCAGCCTGTGCCTTAATCATTGCCCTCCTCTTAGCGTCATCCATTTCTGTAGAGGTGGACAGGTGAAGTTAATTACTAAGATAAAAATTAAAACTGTTCAAACAGAATGAGGACGATGGACTTACACTAGCGAATTCTGGCATCGTATTTGATGGCTGCTGGCATTGGTTCAGGTCCATCACAATACCAATGGATGGTTTCAAGTGTGACTAGTTTGGCCCAAGTCCTTTCCTCCGGCTTGGTCTTGGCAAAAATTTTCTCAAGAAAGATGAACTCCTCAAGTTCAACTTATGGATGCCGTAAAAATGCAAAGAAGAAGACGGTTAAAAGTATTGAAGAAATTATAATAAACTGAACGGTTATATAAAGGGTTCACACACTAGGACGGGTGCATACCAGACGAAGGCAATATGCCCCAAGTCGTGTCGACGGGCATGTGTTTCGTGTCCCCTGGATGACATATCCACTCGTCACCCTCTAGGAAAAAATAACGGCTCTTCCAGTTCCTATTGGAGTCTGGGGTTTCAAATATATCCTTCAACAACGAACTCTTAGGCATAAAACTATATATCCTTCTTGATTTGTCTATTTCATTTGGACGGTAGCAGTGAAGGAATTCCCGCACCGTCAATCTCCTAGCACCATTTGACATAGCACCATACAGGACCTCCATTGCTATTAAGACCCTCCTGGCATTTAGGGATACTTGGTTGACGGACAAACCCAGGTATTTGAGAAGCTCACGGTGAAGGGAGCTCAATGGAAACCTAAGCCCTGCCTTCAACAACTGTTCATACACCCCGACACCTTCAACCCCTTCATAATAGCATTTCTCTGACTTATAGGGTAGACGGATGGGGATGTTATCTGAAATTTGGTAATTGGCCCTAAGAGTGTTGAAGCGTTTCTCCTTGATGGTGGAAGTAAAATCATTCACTATCCATTTCAGTAGCATGATGAACTCCCTAAGTCCATTGAAACCTACGATGGATTTTATTGGTTGTTCCCCGCCGTGATTAGAACCCTCCTCTGGGTCAGCCATCTTCATATCCTCATTTGTTGAGGACAGGGAAGAGGCGGACAGACTCCTCTCTTCTCTTGGACTCTCTTGGTCTTTGTGACCTGATAGGTATACTTCCTCGTAATTTGCCCTATCACGGACAATTGACTGGTTACTTGACACATTAGACATTGCCTCCATATGACGACAAAACCTAAGACTCTGACGGATCTAGAAAGGGTGAGAAGGGTATAAAGTCTAGAAAAATAACAAGAGTATAAGAGACTTGTAAGAAACATAGTACTTACCAAGTTAATGAGTGAACGGAAGAAGGGCGTTGATGACGGATATAGCAACTGGACGAAGTGGTCTTTGACAAGGATGACGGAAGCGCTCTGGCAATGTGTTTTCAGCAAAAAGTAGAGAAATGAGAAAGGAAGAGTATGATATTTATAGAGGAAGTGCATGGAAGATGAAGCGATACTTCGATCCAAGATAATATCTAGTGGAAGAGCGACACGTGTCATGCATCATAAATGGCTTCCAGACAACCTGTTAGGGGTGGGCACAGTTCACGGAATCCGTATTGAAACTGTCGAGCCACAGGCCTTTAAACTGTCATCCCCTAAACCTTGAACCGTCACCCCAAGGGTCCTTTCGCTCAAAGATGACGAACCCATGGGGTGAGGGGGCAGCTAAAGAGGGTAAAAATCTAGGCTGAAGGATCTTTGCGAAATGCGTGCGTGGTCTGTTATGGACGGATCTTGCGTGAACGGATGCAACAGGGACGGATCAAGCACCTACGTGGTAGCCAGAAACCCTAAATGGGAAATACTTGCGACACACACTTAGCCACCATGGAATCCCAAGGTAAATGGAATCCTAGCACAAAGAGGATTCCGGAAGAAACGTGCATTAATGAAGATCTTCTCTATAAGGAAATGTCTTGTCCATCACATTTGGGACTGTTCAATAGGAGTCCTATATAGAAAAAACTTCTACATCAAAGAAGAGATGTCAACTTTCTACTACTATAAAAAGTTTAAAAACCCTAATACTCTCATTAATCAAGGTACGCATAATTGACCCCTCTCTAGCACTCTAGAGTTGTGAGGAGTTCTAACTTGACCTTCGGAGGGTATTTGGCCGGCACCACACCGGTACTCTCTGTTAGGTCTTCTCTTTTGGTTGTGCAGATGTTATTTCAAGCGTACGAGTATCGTGTGGCTCATTGGTTGTTTTTTTGGACATGTGAGGTTGAGAATATAATAGAAACTTGTTCAAGAATAAACAGCCATGTACTCGCTACCTAACATAACAATAATAATAACCCATTATATAGTACACAAGTATCTTAGATTATAACTTATATGTATATTCATAATTTTCGCTATCTCACTCTCACAAGGTCCTTACCTCATTACTCAGCAAGTCCTCTCCTTGGTCAGATTTTGCACAAAGTCAATCTTACCAACTTTTTAATTTCTAGTCAAATTACAGCGCAAACAAGCCATCAATATTGGTTATGAGCTTTGTTTAATGCGTATTGATCGACTATGGCTCCCCAATAATTGGAGAAATTATAAAGTCCTCATGGTGGACAAGTGATGTGATCCACTATTCCCGTAAAAGACTTCTACTTGTTTAAAATTATAGAGTTTTAAATAACAACTGAATGCTGACTCAGCAATTTTAAATAAGTAGGAGTCTTTTACTGGAATGGTAGACCACATCACTTGTCCACCATGAGAACTGTATAATTTCTCCAATAATTGTACTACATCATTTAATTTTAATTAATAGTGCATTTAATCTTACTTGAAGGGGAAAAATAATAATTTACTTAAAATATATTTGTGAGGTGTGAAGGCAACACAAAACAAGTAATTTATCTCCCCCACATAATGCCTATTTAAAAAACTGCAAATAACATTCGGGCCAAATTTGGGTTTCAAATCCCCTTAAATGCTGATGCCACACAAATATTACCTATCAAATGCAAAAGAATAATGCTAGAGATACAAATATTTCCTATAAGTAAGTTTTCCAAGAAAAAAGAAAGTAAATTAACATCTGGAATATTTGTTTAATGTTTCTCAACAAAAAAATAAGGGAATGTTTGTTTAATGTTTAAACCATTCAATTTAAAATAAGAAATCATAATTAAAAGACATGATTGATTCCAAGAGGTTTGGACAATGGAAAGAAAATACAGAATTTAGTCTCGACAGTGGAATTTGCTGATTTTGCTCATTCAAGCTTGTATGCTACCCTAATGAAGCAACCTCAAGAGTCAAGGCTCAAGCTAAATAGATGAAACAATTTTAAATACTACCAAAGCAACGAGTAGAACATCCTTCATAAATCAACCAAGAAGCTAAATTATAGAAACCCAACTAATTAAAAGAAAAAAACAATGCTGAAAGCTTATTGTTAAAAGGGAAAAAAAGACCCCTCCCTAAGCTAAAAAGTTGCTCAAAATTCCAATAACTCAGAGAGGCACCAAAAGTCCCAACAGATATAGCAAGTCATTCGTTACATTTCACAATCAATTAGCGTTGTTTTTAACTCCAATCTGGGTATGAAATGGGATTTCCTTCAAACATAAAAATACAACAATTAAATATTATATACAATTTAAATCTTAAACATAAAAATATAAATTCAATGACACAACACCAAAAGACATAATAAATTTAAAGTTTGAAAGACTAAAGAATATATACATGTCATATAAAAAATTTAAAAAAAATATATATGTATTTTTCTAATTTTTAAATATAGACAAGGCAAGATAATCTAATACTCACCCCGTCCCAAACCCCTTACATGGGTAGGATTTAATCCCGTCTTCGCCCCATTTACCATGCGGGGCATGTAAAATCCACCTCATTCTAGGTGGGGTAGGCCAGGTTTAAATTGCAATCCATACCGACCCACCTAACTTGAGTTAGGTTGACCCAAAAGGTGTTTGTCAATCTGAGGTTGGTTTTAAGCCCTTCAAAAAAAAAAAATAAATTATTAGTAGGTTGAATGTCAAGTATGAATATTTAATTATTTAATAATATAATTCTAAAACTCTTCTTCAAGTGTGGACCCACAATTTTGCTTAAAAAGTGTAGAGACAAATATCAAATTTTGGACATTCTGTTTTGATTCCATGATAAATTATCGATTATCTCAAAAGTTTATACTATTAAGAAATGACGAATTTAATAATTAAGCCATATATTTCTAAAACACACATTTCCTCACTCAAAAAAAAAAAAAAAACTCACCAAAATCATCTCATTCTACCAACAAAGCCAAAGACCTAGGTAATCTAATAACATTTCTGTCATCTACTTAACATTTAAAGATAAATTCATTGTAAGGTTGAATGTATTCAATCATGTGTTGGCTTTATTCTGTGCCAAATTTGCTTGTAATTTAGCAATTAGATACCTTGTATTTAGGTGGGATTTATGTAAGGGTTGTGTGTGAGAGAGTGTGAAGAAAACTCAATATGTGTGCAATCAAAGGAGTCTCTCGATTGGATCTTGCGACTGACTCGCGATTGGCAAGTTGCCAAAGTGGCACACGTGTGAAGCATGCAGGGGGGCTAAAGGGTCACGATAGTTGGAGCACTACAAGACAAAAATTTCAATCTGGCTAGGCAGTTAGCTCGTGACTTAGATTCGCGACTCGTTCCAGTTGCGAGGTTAAGTCACCAGAATGCTCTGTATGGATGAAAACTGACTTTTCACATTCCTTATACACGCTACTATAAATACCCTTATACCCACGAAATGTAGAAAGCTTCTAGAGAGAATTTTGAGAGAAAAACCCTAGAGAAAAACAAGATTGACTCATCCACAATCTTTATCATTTGATTATCCAAATTCCTCTACTTTCACCCTCTCCATTGACATATCCTTGAGAGGTACATTTGTCAAATCTTGATCTCACCATACCTATATTAGTAAGGAGATATTTTGATGCTTGGGAAGCAATTCAAAGAGGACCAATTCGTTTGGTTGATGCAATGGGCTTATTGCGGGATCCGGTAAGCTAAAGAAGACAAGGTTCGGTGTAACCTTGTTGGAGCAAAAAGCTTGGAGGGCTTAGGTGCATTGGGTAGATTAGGTTTGGAGGGCTTCTGCTATTCATGTATCCCAACTATATTATATAGTGGATCATTTACCACTTGGAGGGCGGCGGAGAGGTTTTTCACTGAGTACTTCGGTTTCCTCTTTGATAACACATCGTCGTGTTATCTTTGTGTTTGCATCTCTCTTTCCTTTCTTTTTACCTTTTAATTGCTGCTGTGTTTGTAATTAATTATGGTTTAGAGTGTGTTACCAATTTAGATATAGCTTATATTTCATATTCCGCACATATAGTGTTTGTTTATAAGCTTGTGTTGGTATTTTTGTAATTGGGGGTCTAAACGTTCATTGGTGTTTTATATGATATTTGAACTTTCAATTGGTATCAGAGCGGCTGCACTTGTTGTGGTTTCATTACCTAAGTACGATCCTAGACCCCTTTTGAGATGGATCGATCTCAATCATTTAATGCTCCTCAATACTTTAATGGGAGCAACTATGCATTTTGGAAAGTCCGTATGAGGGCATTTCTATGTTCCATTGGTGAGAGTGTTTGGGATACTATAGAGGTAGAATGGACTAGGCCAAAGGCCGCCAAATCTAAATGGGATAAGGCAACCCTTGTAGTAGCTAACGCTAATAGCAAGGCTTTAAATGCTATTTTCTGTGGTGTTTTTCTTGATGAATTTCACAGGATTTCTCATGTTACAATTGCCAAGGAGGCGTAGCAAATCTTGAAGATGACCTATGAAGGCACCAAAAAGGTGGACACCAAGTTGCAAATGCTAACCACACGCTTCGAGGAGCTAAAGATGAGTGAAGACGAGTCATTCGACTCATTTTATGGGAAGCTAAATGAAGTGGTGATTGGGAAATTCAACTTAAGAGAAAAGACGAAGGACTCCAAGATTGTGAGGAAGATCCTACGATTATTGCTCCAAGATTTAATGGGAGCAACTATGCATTTTGGAAAGTCCGTATGAGGGCATTTCTATGTTCCATTGGTGAGAGTGTTTGGGATACTGTAGAGATAGGATGGACTAGGCCAAAGGCCACCAAATCTGAATGGGATAAGGTAGCCCTTGTAGCAGCTAACGCTAATAGCAAGGCTTTAAATGCTATTTTCTATGGTGTTTTTCCTGATGAATTTCACAGGATTTCTCAAGTTACAATTACCAAGGAGGAGTGGCAAATCTTGGAGATGACCTATAAAGGCACCAAAAAGGTGAAGGACACCAAGTTGCAAATGCTAACCACACACTTCGAGGAGCTAAAGATGAGTGAAGACGGGTCATTCGACTCATTTTATGGGAAGCTAAATGAAGTGGTGATTGGGAAATTCAACTTGGAAGAAAAGACGAAGGACTCCAAGATTGTGAGGAAGATCCTACGATCATTGCCGGAGAGCTTTCGTGCAAAGGTCACTGCCATCGAAGAGAGTAAAGACCTTGATGAGATTAAAATTCAAGAACTCATCGGTTCTCTTCAAACCTATAAGCTATCTCTACAATCGCAAAGGAAGAGAAAATCTCTTACTCTAAAGACAATCAATGAGAGAGTGGAAGCTCAAGACTCCTTAGATGAGGATGAGGTCGAAAAGGATGTGGTATATCTTGTTAAGAACTTCCAAAAGTTCTTAAAGTTCAAAAGGAATGGAAAGTTTGTTGAGAAGGGAAAATTTCCAAATTTCGGGAAGGAGAAAATGGATAAGAAGAAAGATGGGAAGGATTCTCAATCCTCTCAAGGAATCATGTGCTATGAATGCAACAGTCATGGACATCTCAAGAAGGAGTGTCCCAACTATTTGAAAGGGAAGGGTAAAGTGTATGCTACTAGCCTTAGTGACACAAACTCCTCTAATTCAGACTCAGAAGAAAGCTACAACGGAGAGGGAAACTACTTCGCATTTATGACCATTGCTCCCATGCAATCTTTGGATGATTTGAGTGTGTTAGTGGAAGAGCTTGGTTAGCACACTGAAGTGGAGTTGATGGGGATAGTAGAAGAATCTGATGATGATGAAGATAAAGGATCAATGGGATTACAAGAATCCTATAATACTCTTCTTGAAAAGACCAGTGAATATGCAAGAGTGGCTAGAACAGCCATTAAGAAAATGATGAGAGCAGAGAAAGATTACAAAAGTCTTTTAGTGCGGTACAAGGAGACTAAATGTGAAGTTGAGACACTGAACAGAGAACTAACTGAAGCCTATTCAAAGATCAAGTTTCTTGAGCTTGAGGTGATTCAAGCTAATGCTAAAGTTGAGCGGGTTTCCTCCAAAAATCTTGACCAAGTGCTTGCACATCAAAAGCCCTTTTCTAACAAAAGCGGCTTAGGACACACCAGAGAGGCTAGTTCAAGCACCATTGTGTCTAAGTAGATGAAGTTTGTTAAAGCAAAGGAACCAGTGGTAGCAACTTCAGCTATTGAGAAAATGAAGTTTGAGAAGAAGCCAAAAGTGATTGCTTAATGGGTTTTAACAAAGCCTTCAAACCCAGCAGTGGCTAAACTTAAGGCGAAAGTAAAATCTCTTCCGAAGTCATAAAGAAGACCGCAAACTCAACACTTTTGCCACCATTGTGGAATTTGAGGACACACTAGATCTAATTGGCACAAGCTTCGGGCATTAAAGAATGGTAGCTCGTAAAGGCCAAGTGGACAAAAAAAGGGCAAAGGAAAGCTCAAGCAATTGAAAGGGGGAGAAGCTGAGTCTAATATTGGGGATATAATGAAGATGATAGATATTATCACTTCTTGTTTGGCAAACTTCACCCTAAGGTTTGAGAATCGTAACTCAAATACCCAATCTTCTAAGGATATCACCCCAAACGCACGTGCCATGTGGGTGAAGAAGGGTACACATGCATAAGCATTAGAATATGTCCATGCATCAATTCTTTCTATATGTTGTGACTTTTCTTGGCTGTTTTCTTTGTAATCATTCTAGCATGTTTTGACACATTTTTGTTTGTTTGTTTTGCTTTGAATGTTTTTATTTTTTTGATCAATCTTTACTTGTTTTTGTGTCAAAAATCCAAAAACACATAAAAAGTAGAAAATCCAAAAAATTTGATCGGCATTATTGTGTTTTGTTACACGCATGTTTTACCTTGTAGCTTCATACAAATGGCTTTGTGCATTTACAAGCATAGCTTGTTCTTTATGCACTCATATCATTATGGGGAAAAATCTTAACTAGGAAAAAGGGAAAAACACTTTTGTAAGGTTGAATGTATTCAATCATGTGTTGGCTTTATTCCATGCCAAATTTGCTTGTAATTTAGCAATTAGATACTCTGTATTTAGGTAGGATTTATGTAAGGGTTGTGTGTGAGAAAATGTGAAGAAAACTCAAGATATGTGCAATTAAAGGAGTCTCGCAACTGGATCTTGCGACTGACTCGCAACTGGCAAGTCGCCAAAGTGGCACACATGTGAACCATGCAGGAGAGCTGAAGGGTCTCGACAGCTGGAGCACTACAAGACAAAAATTCCAGTCTGGCCAGGCAGTTAGCTCATGACTTAGACTCGTGACTCGTTCTAGTCGCGAGGTTGAGTCGCCAGAATGTCCTGTTTGGATGAAAACTAACTTTTCGCATTCCTCATACACATTACTATAAATACCCTTATATCCACAAAATGTAGAGAGCTTCCAGAGAGAATTTTGAGAGAGAAACCCTAGAGAAAAACAAGATTGACTCATCCATAATCTTTATCATTTGATTCTCCCAATTCCTCTACTCTTACCTTCTCCAAATCCTGATCTCGCCATACCCATATTAGTGAAGAGGTATTTTGCTGCTTGGGAAGCAGTTCAAAGAGGACCAGTTCATTTGGTTGATGTAATGGGCTTATTGTGGGATCCAGTAAGCTAAACAAGACAAGGTTTAGCGTAACCTTGTTGGAGCAAGAAGTTTGGAGGGCTTAGGTGCACTGGGTAGATTAGGCTTAGAGGGTCTTCTGCTATTCATGTATCCCAACTATATTCTTTAGTGGATTATTTACCGCTTAGAGGGCAGCAGAAAGGTTTTTCATCAAGTACTTCAGTTTCCTCTTCGATAACACATCGCTGTGTTATTTTTGTGTTTGCATCTATCTTTCCTTTCTCTTTACCTTTTAATTTTTGCTGTGTTTGTAATTAATTATGTTTAGAGTGTGTTACCAATTTGAATATAGCTTATATTTCATATTCCGCACATATACTGTTTATTTATAAGCTTGTGTTGGTATTTTTGTAATTGGGGGGTCTAAACGTTCATTGGTGTTTTATACGCTATTTGAACTTTCAATCATAAAACACCACAACCACGACACAATACTCCATAGAAGTCATAATTAAGGAGAGTTGATGATGAGTTAGCCATTTGAGTGGAGAATATAGTTGTCCATGACAGCATCAAATTATGATGCTGATCAACAAAGGAGCACTCACCACCAACACTTATTCAAGGAGCCGTGCATGCAAGTAATCGTTTTAGTGAGTTTAATTCTCTCTTCTCTTTTTAACTTTGCATTATATTGGTTCATTTAGAGTTTGTCATCATTGGTTATGTTTGTCAAAAAATAAAAATGCATTGCCTTAGTTTTAATTATATTATAGATTGAAGATTTTTTTCTAATTGATAAAACGTGATAGGTGTAGTAAAATTTTTGTAGTATAGATTTGTCAACTCATTCTTTGCATGGTGATTTTCACCTTTGCATCACGTATCATAACATTTTCAATCAATATGCAGAACATATGCTACGTCTCAAACTAGATTAGGGATTCAGAATAATAATGTTTATGAAATGATAGTCTGGGCTATGGAAAACTACTATAGTATAATGCTTTCTTTTCTTTTTTTTTAATTAATTTATTTATTTTTACTAATAGGTAGAAAACATAACACTGCAATGCAATTATACAGGGCATAATTTTATGACCTTTTTTTATGCGAATAATTTTATGATATGTTATTTTATGCGAATAATTTCATTTTTCCCATACATATTTATTAAAAAAAAAAAATGTTTCCCATGCATAATGTTTAAAATTCTAGCATGTAGTAATTTTATTTGCATAACATAACATAATGAGAAAAACAAAATTTTAAATTTGATTTTCACTTTTAAGCATCATTCACACGACATGTAGATTAGGTTAATGCATCTTTCTCACATGAAATTCACCAAATATTCATATAAAATAATAGTTTTTAAAAAAAAAATTGGCATATAAAATAAATTGAATAATCTTCTTAATTTTATTTTTTTGAATAATGTAGCATAATGGATTTTAGTAGATTTCTCTTGATTTTCATGTCAATTTTAATTGTTGTGGTGGAAGATAATGTGAAATACATTAATTTTCCTTCATTTCTTTAATTTATTTGTGCATTTTAGTTAATTGTATTTGATACATAATCTTTGAATGTGTTGTGTTAGGACCAGGAAAAATAGGAATTTAACACCTTCACACTCGGTAACTTAATTTTTGAATGTAACATACTTAATTTTTGAATATAATGTAGGGACGTAGATTTAATAATTATCCATTTATGGCAGATATTATTATGAATTGTATAGCAAAAATAATAGAAAACGAGATTTCTTGCTGATACAAATGATTCAGCAATTATGAATTGATATTATATATGTACTATCCAATAGTGAATTTCAAAATTATATATATATATATATATAATAGCAGTGTTATGAGAAACTAGGTGTAACCAATATCATGAAAATTGCAAGAAAATACTATTTTAGTAGCTCCAAATGTTTAGGTCAAACTAATATCCTATCTGTTTTATAACCCAAGCCAAAATTAATAGTACTACTACAATTCATTATTCATGTGCATAAGCACGAGTTACATACTAGTTGTAGACACTTGATTTTGCACTCATAATTTAATCTTGGAAGATAGTTAGAATGACCATTCATATACTTGAAAAAACCATAGTTGCATTACATACATTAATTCATTCATTTCATATCATAAAAATGATCTTGAAATTCTAATAGTCACGACGGTATGCCGGATTCCCAAATCAGACCGTCAGATTGAAAGAAATTATGAGATCAAGTTTTCACGGTGTGCATGTATTGTGTGGGGTGAAGCCGATCATGTATGATTAATTGAAATTGATTTTGATTGGTTAATGATTAAAATTAATTAAGTGAATTTATGTGATTGGTGGAATATTTTTCTTAAAGTGAGATTTGTTGCATGGGATTAAAAAAAATAAGCTGATAATATTTAAATACTGTAGATAATTAGGCTTTTAGGATAATTATATTCAAAATAATTATTTTAAAAATCCTAATTATCACTTTGGAATGAAATTTATCATGAAAATAACTCTAAAATTCGTCCAAATACAGTTTTAGAGTTGGAAAACACTTCAAAAACGTGCTAATCAAGTAGCAGATTTTAGATTCACGTTCCAAGACACTTTTGCCATAGTAGAACTCAACATTCGGACTAGCCTATTTCTAGAAAAGTTGTAGAGAATCAAATTTTCCTTCAGCTGTCAAAATATCAGCTTAATCCAAATTTTGACTAAAACAATATGATCAAAATACTAAAGCTTGTTTTGATCTGAAAAATCAGCTTACTCTTATCCAAATCTCATTTTTTTTAGGATTTTCCCTCATATGTTTTTTTGCTTATTTTTTCAGCATTTCAACCTCTACAAATAGGGGATGTCTCTTAAACTTGAGTGGCACCTTTTTTTTTTTTCCCACATTTTCAGCAATGGCATTGCCACAAAGCCATTACACTTTTTTTTTTTTTTGAGAAATGATAATTGCACACAATTTTTACAACAAATTCTAAGTGGTAGATTGTTACTGATTATTATTGTTAGATTAAAAAAGTAATCTCAGTGTTAAATTTAAATTTGAACTAATAATAACTAATTACCTGTGATTTGTTGTAAAAATATTGTGTGCGTAGCACATTATATATATATATATATTTTTTTTTTTTAAATTTCTCCCAGATTTCAGCAACCACCTTGTTTTTTTTTTTTTTTTTTTTTGGGACTTGGGACAGCTTCACACACGAGAAAGAGGGAGGAAGTTCTTTTGTTGAAGAGCGAGATGGGTCTTCTTCGTCGGCGTCGGAATCGGACGAGCTTGAAGCGTCGCCGGAGCTTTGGAAGAAGAGTAACTCTACTGGGTTCTCGAAGCTATGGAGGTTCAGAGAATTGGTTCATCGAAGCAACAGTGATGGCAAAAAGAGAGGCTTGGCCTTGCAGAGAGCAACCTCAAACGCAGGGTAGAGAGAGAGAGAGAAAATTTTGATTTTTGGCTGGGTTTACTCAGACTTACCAAAACAGTGGGCGGGCTGAATCACTGCACAGTGGGCGGGCTGAAATTTTTTAAGGGTAAAGTAGTATTTTTGTTATTTGGTGAGGTGTCAATTATTTAAGCCATTAGATTAAATGAATGGCTGAGATTAGAGGTATTGCACACCGTGCAATACCCTAGGTATTGCACGGGATGTGAATCCCACACACAGCCACAGGCTATCAAAAAGAGACAAACACACCGACACACAAGGTCTGAAAGTTGTAGGTTATCGAAAATAGAAACAAAAATACAGCGACACACGAGATTTGAAAGTTGTGGTAAGAATAATGATGTGAGAGTTAATTTTAATTTTTATATTTTATTTAATTAATGAGTAAGTTTTTTGGCTGAATATTGTTGAATTCAGAATTTATTTGTATTATGGGCACTGTTCTAACTTATTTGGAAAAATAAGGAGGGAGGAAATTTCGGCAACACCATTGCCGAAATTCCAACAAAAGTATGAGAGAGAAAGAGGAAAACTGGTATTACCGAAATTCCTGTTGCCCAAAACGCTTACCAAGAAGCAATTGTGGTAATGCCATTGCCGAAATAAGGGAAAAAAATTTGTGCCTATTGTGGCAATGCCATTGCCGAAAATGAGAGGGAAAAAAGAAAAAAAAAATGGTTGCCCAAATCTGGGAGAAATTAAAAATATATATAATGTGCTACACACACAATATTTTTACAATATTTTCACAATAAATCACAAGTAATTAGTTATTATTGGTTTAAATTTAAATTTAACACTGAGATTACTTTTTTAATCCAACAATAATAATCAGTAACAACCTGTCACTTAGAATTTGTTGTAAAAATGTTGTAAAAATTGTGTGCAATTATCATTTCTCCAAAAAAAAAAAAAAGTGTAATGGCTTTGTGGCAATGCCATTGCCGAAAATGTGGGAAAAAAAAAATTGTGGCACCTTTTTTTTTCCCACATTTTCGGCAATGGAATTGCCCCAAAGCCATTACACATTTTTTTTTTTTTTGAGAAATGATAATTGCACACAATTTTTACAACATTTTTACAACAAATTCTAAATGACAGGTTGTTACTGATTATTATTGTTGGATTAAAAAAGTAATCTCAGTGTTAAATTTAAATTT